>NC_039274.1:21683402-21983402 GCF_003368295.1 Carassius auratus
GTTTCTGCCAAAATGACCGCACACAAAATAATGAGAGCGATTATGGGTTATGATCTGAATAATCCTTTGATTTGCATGATTGTGTTTAAAATATTCATTGGTTTGTAGCACCGCTGCTCCCGCAATTACAGTCCGCTATATTCAAGTGTGCCACTAAAGAGCCTGTCGAACTAACGTCTTTTCCCCCTGAAATGAAGCAGTGAAATGCATGAAGTTCATCAGTGCAGATTAAATCAAGCATAAAAATCAGCCTAGTTTCACTGCTTTCAGATCTGAACATGACGGAGGCCTGCAGTGTCTTATATCTGGCTTAGTATTATATTATATTATATTATATTATATTATATTATATTATATTATATTATATTATATTATATTATATTATATTATATTATATTATATTATATTATATTATATATTATATTATATTATATTATATTATATTATATTGCATAATCTCTTTTATAATGTTGCTTTAATAAATTAACCAATGTAATATATAATATAATATAATATAATGTAATATAATATAATATAATATAATACATAATGCATGACTTTTCAAATTCTAAATTAAATATAATTGGTTAATAAATTAACCATTATACTAAAATATGATATTATAATAGAATGCTTGATCATAAAATGTTGCTTTAATAAATTAACCTTTATATAATATAATAGCTCTCAAATTAAAAGGAAAATAATAAAAATTTTATAAAATAAATTATTATATTATATTATATTATATTATATTATAT
Source organism: Carassius auratus (assembly GCF_003368295.1). Lineage (NCBI taxonomy): Eukaryota > Metazoa > Chordata > Actinopteri > Cypriniformes > Cyprinidae > Carassius > Carassius auratus. The sequence goes on from NC_039274.1 coordinate 21,684,164, forward strand.
TATATTATATTATATTATATTATATTATATTTTTATAGAATGCATGACTTCTCAAATTATAAATTCAATATAATTGGTTAAAAAAATTACCATTATACTAAAATATATGATATGATATGATATTATAATAGAATTATTGATATCATAAAATGTTGCTTTAATAATTTAACCATTATAATATATAATATAGTATGTTTATAATATAATATATAAACTCTCAAACTAATAAACTATAAATTAAATATTTATAAAATATATTATATTATATTATATTATATTATATTATATTATATTATATTATATTATATTATATTATATTCCTTACATATAATATGAGGATGAATTTATTAAAGCAACATTCTGTGAGGCTATGGAGAGTTATGACAAAAACAGTCACCAGTGTTCAATCAATAATTACACTAAAAAAACCTGAATATTATCCATTTTAATATTCATGAATTTGGCAGTCAATATAAATTGTTCATCTCAGAAATCGAGTTCTCCAGCGTAACCGTAACACTGTAGATGTGCTCTATGGCCAGATGTAATTTCTCTCCATAATTAAACTGTGATCTGCTCAGCTTACAGACGCTGTGTTTGGACGGGAATCTCCTGGAGTCTCTTCCGGAGGAGCTGGGAAACCTGACGCAGCTCTGCAGCTTGGGACTCTCCTTCAATGACTTCCCTCTGGTCCCCGGCGTGGTGGAGCGCCTCGGGGCCCTGGACAAGCTGGCGATGGCGGGGAACAGGGTGGAGACTCTGGATCTGTTCAGCCTGCTCCGAATGACTCACATTAAGAGTATTGATTTACGGTGAGCCGTTTCCCTCCCTCCCTCCCTGACAGGAAAAGACCCTCTATCTGACATGTAAAGCATCCAGCCACAGTTTGCTGTTTCTGTCGTATATCTGAGGTAAAATACAATAGATCATACTACAAGAATAGACTGATGTCAAAACTATTTAAAAGAAATATGACTCCACTTCTATCTCCACTTTCTTTGTACACAAAATAGCAGAAAATGTTCATAGACACTGATCGTTCACAGACATAACTCAGAAAACAAAGACAAGCGTACAGTTTGGATGAGAGACTTGTAGTTTTCCTGCTAGTTTTTATTATTATTAGTAGTAGTGTTTTATTTGAAGAAATTAATACTTTTTTTTCAGCAAAGATGCACTGAAATGACCAAAAGTGACAGTAAAAACATTAAGATTTTTACAAAATTATTTCAAATAAATACTGTTTTTATAACTTTGTATTCATCAAAGAATCCAGTCCTGAATATATATGTACGTGTGTGTGTGTGTGTGTGTGTGTGTGTGTGTGTGTCTACGTTTTCAACATTGATGATAACATTGAGCAGCAATGCTCTTTTTAAAGATCATGTGACACTGCAGACTGGAGTAATGATGTTAAAAATTCAGCTTTGATCACAGAAATGAATTATATTTTACAATATATTCACACAGAAACAGCTATTTTTATTTGAAATAATAATTGACATTATAACTATTTCTATTGTATTTTTATCCAATAAATGAACCCTTGGTGAGCATAAGAGTATTTTCTTAAATGTACATATTAGTCTTGTACTACTGTTCAAAAGGTTATATATATATATATATATATATATATATATATATATATATATATATATATATATATATATATATATATATATATATATATGATCTTATGAATACTAGTGTAAGACTAAAATTGCAATATCTTACAAAGATATGTAATATCTTATATTTTTTTTAGTCTCTTATATTCATTAACCCTGCATTTATTTGATTGAAATAGTTAAAACGGTACTATTGTGAAATATTTTAGCAATGTAAAATGACTGTTTCCTATATTAATATAGTATTTTGAAATGTTGTTTACTCCTGTGATGCGCAGCTGTATTTTCAGCATCATTTCTCCAGTCTTCAGTGTCACATGATCCTTCAGAAATCAGTCTAAAATGATGATTTGGAGCTCAAGAAACATATTATTATTATTATTATTATTATTATTATTATTATTATTATTAATGTTGAAAACAGTTGCACTGCTTAATTTTTAATTATTATTTGCTTCACATTTTATATATGTTTGAAATTGCTATTAGTAATATAAGTAAGATTTGCTCAAATGCTCTCATTACCTGTTTGCTGTTAGTGCTGTTCATTCAATATTATATTTTTGCCAGTTGGATTCTTCACTTGGGTTGATCTTCAGTATATCTGCAGCTGACACTAGGCCTGTGTTTTTGTGTGCAGGTTAAATGGCCTCCGCTGTGTTAAAAGTGAAACTGTGGAGCCGGTCAAACACCTCACCCAGCTGGACCTGAGAGACAACCAGCTGACGTCTCTGGACCTGAGCTCGGCCTGCAGTCTGGAGAGCCTGCAGTGTCAGAGGAACCAGCTGAGAGCCCTGACGCTCAGCGGCTTCACCCTGCGCTCGCTCCACGCCAGAGACAACCGTGAGTACAGACCTCCACGGCTTCGTGTCTGAACCAGAGGAGTCACCCCGTGTAATCACTCTATCATCTGTCATAGGTCTGACCACGGTCAACATCTACCCTGTTCCCAGCCAGCTCACACACATGGACCTGTCAAGGTAACTCACATTCATTCGGTGCAGATCACTGGTGAAACAAACATTTCTAGCAGCAAATCATTTGTTCTGTCCAAACTAAAAGTGAAAATGCTGCACTTAAATCAAAGTCAGTCGAAGCATATATGAAGTTTAAGTTTGCACCAGCGACCGACCATTTCATAAGAGACCGAAAAAATTATTTTTGCTTGTTGTGGTTGCACCTAGTTAATAAATGTTAATTGCAATCAAATACAGAACAATAATCACAACATGTTTACAAAATTAGTAATAGTACCAAAAATAATAATTGCTAATATCTCTGTAAAATAATTACAAATTGCAACTCTATTACTAAAACAAACTTTTTTAACACACTATTTTTATAATCATTTATCAGCTTAATATTACGTTTTTGTTAATTAAAATCAATAAAAAACTTAACCTTAACATGAAACAGAAAAATAATAAAAAAATGCATAAAAATAAAAAAAGTAAAGCTGAAATAAAATAAAAAAACAACAAAAAAATTGCAAATGCACAATAAATCTCAAAAAATATTAAAATGAGCACCTGCATTAGAAATAATTAGCAATCATAAATATCTACACTATAAAAATGAATTGCATATTGTTAATTTACATTTTGTTTAGTAGTACGTCTCTGTACTAGTGTTGTTGCCTTTAACTAAACAAAAATATTTTTAGTAACTAATGCTATTTATTATCTAATAATAATTAAAGAAACTTTGTTAAATTCAGCTGAAAATAAAGGAAAATATAAATATTAGGTTTAAAAACTAAAGGTAAAGTTCAATTAAAAAATGACAGTAGTGCATAACTAAATGACCAATACTTATGAAAACTGAAAATATAAATGTAAAAGCTAATTCAAAATATTAATAAATACTGTAAATGGATATAAATAATACTAAAACAACACTGCTCTGTACTTAGTAGGGCTGTCGAAATGGCTGAAAAACTAAATTCGGATTCTGTACTTAAATATTATCAAAATCCTAATTGTATTCAAATTTAAAATGCAGAATTAAAGAGATTTTGATTTTGGCTTCTCTCCTGAGGCCACAAGAGGGCGCTTCAAGCTAAATATTACTAAAGTACGTTTATTCAAAGCATAAGATAACATGAGAGGAAAAAAGTTGTTCTGAGTGAACGGCTTGGTTTCAGTTTTAATGTAAACAAGATCTTCTCCGCAGTAATGTTCTCTTTTTCCGCAATGTTTTTTAATGTACACCGCAGTAGCGCTGCCTCTTGTGGCCTCAACTGGATAAACTAACAAAAACATTATAATGCCACGACACTTACATCGTCATCACATCTCGTGCGCCACTGATAAGGCTGCCTCCTGACGCACACCTAAAATTCTAATGCAACGTTTTTGCATTCGAATGTGGATTTATTTTTCATTTTATTTTTTACACATATTGAAATTTTCGAAAACATTTTTTGACAGCCCTGGTAGTTAGTAGTGTACTTGCACTAAAACATGCACATTGTAATGCAATTGTGACCGAATGTTGACCAGCTCATCTACAAGAGGCTCGGCTTTACCCTGCTCACTCCTGTACAATGCTAATGCTCTGCTGTAATTAGCCTGGAGTTAATTCCCATCCCTCCTGCAGGAATCTCCTGGAATACCTGCCAGACTGGGTCTGTGACAGCAGGAAGATTGAGGTGCTGGACGTCTCCCATAATCTGCTGTCTGAGCTCCCGGCCAGGTGCGTGTGTGTGTGTGTGTGTGTAGACTGCTTTTGCATCTTCCTCAGTTTCTAAACTGAGACGGTGGATCTGAATAGAAATGGGCCGGCGTTCATCAGCAGACTTGATGCTGTCTCAGAGCAAAGTGATGTAAACGCCAAGCAGATGCAAGCACCATTTCTAGCTAATTTCACATTAACACACAGTCCTTTGCATCTGAAAGAGCTAAAAGCCGTGCACAAATGAGATAATAAGCGGCTTGAAGTTTGTGTCCCGTTTGAGACTTTGAGTGATGCACTCTTTGACCTATGTGAAAAAGTGAATTCTGTCTGCCTTTATTTAGTCAACCTCATGTTGTTCCAAACTAATAATGCTGTTATATTTTCCATGAGAAGAGAATGTTTTGAAGAGTCGTCATGAAGCTCTCACATGCCATTCTTCACAGCAGAGTCAATATTGTCTGCTTGCTTTTTGCTTAAACAAATACAAGAACCGAAGTGTAATGCTATTTTTTTTTTCTTAAGTCCAGTGTAAATATTTTAATCATATTAAACCATATTTAATGTATAAATAATATTTTATGACCCTGGACCACAAAAAAAGTCTTAAAATTTAAATTTTGCGAAATTAAGATTTATACATCATCTGAAAGATGAATAAATAAGCTTTCCATTGATGCATGGTTTGTTATTTGGCAGAGATCTACTATTTTAAAATCTGGAATCTGAGGATGCAAAAATGCTAAATATTGAGAAGATCACCTTTTAAAGTTGTCAAAATTAATTCTTAGCAATGCATATTACTAACCAAAAACTAAGTTTTGATATATTTACTGTATGAAATTTACAAAATATTTTCATGGAACATGATCTTTACTTAATATCCTAATGATTTTGGCGTAAAAGAAAAATCTATATCATTTTGACCCATACAATGTATTTTTGGCAATTGCTACAAATATACCCCAGGGACTTGAGACTGGTTTTGAGCTCCAGGGTCACATATGAATAAAAAGGTGTAAATAACATTTTAAATAATATTTTAGTGAAATGCCACTTAAATGTGTGTTTTTTTCCTCACATAAAACTATTGTTTGGCTTCAGAAGACTAGAACTAGGGTGGTGTGTATATTAGGACTGCATGATTAATCAAAATAAACCTGAAATTGTGATATGGCTTAGTGTGATTTTAATTAAATAGATATATGCATCGCTTGTTTAAATGTGAGATAATTTTATAATTATTTTTTCTTAAATACTAATTTTAATTGAGCGTTACATGAAAACGTATATACTGAAGAAAAAAAATAATAATAATCAGTTGCAGCCATAAATAGTAATATTGTAATTTTACATCTGTGCTGAAAAATAAAATGTTATTATTTTCTTCAATGATCTTTATTTGACAGTAAATAAATGTACATAATTATTATTTACTTAAAAATCCTGTCGCAGCTTAAATTTTGTTTGATATTTTAATTTAGTAATAATTATTATTATTATTTGCAGTTAAATGTATATTATTATATTTAAAATATATTATTAGTTACAGTATTATTTACATTACTATTATTCATTTATTTTTAATATATAAAATCATATTTTTGCAATTTTACAATTGCGATTTTGATCCCCATACCAACCCCCCCACCCCATTTTATTTTTTTATTTTTTATACAAATAATTTAATAATAGTAAATGGGTTTTGATAGACATGATGATGAGTAAATGATCCCTGTAAAGGTGTCTAGGCATTGATGGGTTCTTTGCTTTTGAGTTTCTTCCCTCATTTAAAACTTTTAAACTATGTTTTAAGCATGAAACCAAGTCTTTGAAACCAGACTTTCTTTCTCTGTCCCTCCTTCTTTCAGATTTCTCAGCAGTCTGAGTCTGCGTAAACTGCTGGCTGGGAACAACCGGCTGGAGAGACTGGCTGACCTGCTCGATCACGTCCCGCTGGAAACACTCGACCTGCAGCACAACAAGCTGCGCCAACTTCCAGAGAGCTTCTTCTACAAAGCCTTGAAGTAGGTCACTCCCTCCTTCTGTCCTCTCTCTCTCTCCGGCTCTGCTTTCGGTTTTCTCTTTCTCTCTCCATCTTCCTTGTGTTTTCCCTCTCTGTTTCCTGCGATTTATTTATTTATTTCTGCCGGATCTCTCTCTGGTCTGGACCTTTATTCCTGCTGCTTGAGCTATTCCTGGTCTTTTACAGGAACTTCGCAAACTGCTGTTTGGAAATAATAAATGCTCAGATACAGATACACACTCGGAGCTACTTTGGAACTGTAGCTACTCAAGATTTTAATGTAGTTAAACTAAAGTCAAGCTACTAAGAACAAGTGTCCAACTACATTTGAGTAATTAAATTGAACAAAGTCTTTTTAATTAGATATCAGATTATGTCATTTGTCCTTTAATCAGGGTAGACTCAAAACATGTTTAAAGTGAAAGATTTACAGTTAAATTTATATGAAACTGGAAAACAGGGTTATAATAGTAAACTAAAACCGGAATTTTTTTTTTTACTCTATAAAATAAACATTAACTAAAGCAAAATATAAATAATTATTGTTAAAGGGATACTCCACCCCAAAATGAAATTTTTGTCATTAATCTCTTACCCCCATGTCGCTCCAAACCCATAAAAGCTTTGTTTGTCTTCAGAACACAATTTAAGAGATTTTGGATGAAAACCTGGAGGCTTGTGACTGTCCCATAGACTGATGTGTGTGTGTATGTAAGAGCCCGCAGCTCTTCCATTTCCTGTAGCTTAATTTACTTGTCATCCATTGAGCATCTCTAATGCTGAAAGATGTGCTGCAGCTCTGAGGCTTTGGTTGTATCATCTCAATAATTTTTGCTTTACTTTCTCATTAAAAAAAAACATGATTGTACTGCTTGTAAACTTGTCTTCCCTTGTTCTTCTTGTCTACTAGTTTAAAGTATTTGAATGTGTCTGCCAATGCGCTGGAGACGATCCCGCCGAGCAGCCAATCAGAGGAGAGCCTCAGCACCCTGCAGGAGCTCTATCTCACAGGAAACAACCTGAATGAGAGCTGCGCTGCTCTACTGGTGGGGCATCAGAACCTGCGGGTCTTGCATATGGCTTATAACCAACTGCAGTCCTTCCCTGCTAGGTAGCCTATTAATCAAATTAGATACTAAAAATGTGGACCCTCAGATGGCCCTGTGTGATGATATCGGTGTAAATGACCTTGAATTCTGCTAATGTTCCTTTCTTTGTTATGTTTTCAGCAAGCTCAGTAAGCTGGAGGTCCTGGAGGAACTGAATCTGAGTGGGAACAAGCTGAAAATGATCCCCTCCACCGTGTCCAGCTGCAAGAGACTGCACACGCTCATCGTCCACTCCAACCATATCAGCGTGTTCCCAGAAGTCCTCAGCCTCCCCGAGATCAAGGTCTGTGACTTATGGTGACAGGACATATGAAAGCCCCTAAATATCGTAAGGATTAGTGGTCAACCAATATATCGACAAAGCCGATATATCGGCCGATATTTGGCATTTTTCATATATGCTCGCAGTCTCTCTCTTGATTACTGTTGTTGTTAACAGTTCTGTCTTATACTGATACTGAAGTCTGGCTAATAATAAAAATCAGATAGAATGGTTAAAGGAATTAATGTATACAAAAAGTATTTTTTTAATTGAATGCTTTAAACTCGTGATTTCATATTATGCTGCGCTTTATGCAATTGGCCGCTGTCATATTCATATAATTTTCACTGTGTGCTGAGTGTTACCTGGCTTTATTTGAAAAATATGATTCCCAGTGCACACAAACTTTCCCAGAATAATGAGTGCACTGTTGGTTACAGTGTTTACTTTCTTTTTAATTTGTATTTTTATTAAATATTTATTTATTGGTGAAAAATGCTTTGTCATCTAAAGTATAAATGTGTTTATGTTACACATTTATTTTTTAATCAATTGCCCAATGATTACACATTTCTTAAATATTAATCAAACAAAATATCTATTTTATCGGCTATTGGCCCTCCTGCTTTTCAAGATATCGGCAGCAGCTGTCAGAAAAACAGTATCGACCACTAGTAAGAATCTTAAGTCAACCACAGAGTCATCAGGTGGCAGTAATGAATGAATATCTAAAAATGTAAAATTGTAATCTATGCATAGCTATTGCAGTAATTAAAGTTAGAAGAGAAAAGGTTTAGTAGCTATCATCAATGTTCATGGACATGGTTTATATTTTAATGAATGTTTAAATTCTAATTCTAACATATTAGAATGTTTTCTGAAGGACTGTAGTGAGCAATGGCTGCTAAAAAAATTTTTTTTAATCTTTTAAATTGTACAAATATTTCACTTTTTTTTTTTTACTGTATTTTTAATTAAATAAGTGCAGCCATAGTGAGCATGAGACTTCTTTAAAAAAAAAAAAAAAAAAAAAATTATATATATATATATATATATATATATATATATATATATATATATAATAATATTAATATTTATAATATAATTGTGAAAACGTATTTTTTTTCATTGATTAAAAAAAAGGGGGCTTATTTAGTTAAGTCTGATAAAACAGAATAATTTTTGTCCCCAAATCCCCAAAATTTGGGCTGTTGTTTGTTACACATTTTATTTTATTTCACATTTATTTCACCATAATTTAACATCGTTTTATAATGCATCTTTATTTTCCTTTTACTTTCATTTGTTTTACATTATTTTATATTTCACAAGTTCATTTAGTATTTAGTTAAGTCTGTCAAAACTGAATCATTTTGTCCCCAAAATTCAACAAAAATTGGCAGTTGTTTGTTAAACACTTTTATTTTATGTTTTATTTCACAGTATATTTTACATTCTTTAACATTTTTTTTAACCTTTATTTATTTAGCGTTATTTTTATCATGTTCATCCTTTGGTCCAACAAAACAGGGCTGTTGTTTGTCACACTCCATTCAGTGTTTCACATGAAGAATGTATTTTGTCTGCTCTTTGTGCAGCTAGTAGATGTGAGCTGTAATGAGCAGACCGAAATCCTTTTGCCGGACTCTCTGCCTTCAACCCTACAAGAGCTGGATCTGACCGGCAACAGCAGCCTCATGTTAGAGCACAAAACACTCAACCTCTTCAGGTGAGATGCTACAAGCAGCAGTTGCACATTATGCAGCTGATGAATATTAATTTGTTCTGATCCACTCAAAGACCCGGGTGGTTAATTGCTTTTGTGTTTTTTGTCTTTATCTCTGTGTCCTCCTCTCTTCCAGTCACATCAGTACTTTGAAGCTGGACCAGAAGCCAGCCGTGACCGCAGGAGACACACGGGGCACGTCCGCCCTGTGGGATCATGGTTACGCTGAGATGTGTGGGCAAAGGAACAAGTGAGCAAAATCTGGAGACATTTGGAAACGATGAGTGTGTTTGTCAGTGTTGGTTGGTTTGGTTAAGGAAGCCTAAATCTAAAAAAAGAAGCTGTTCACCAGAATACAATCCAGAACCTCCAATTATCTATTATATTTTTAATTTATGAAAGTCAAATGCTAACATAAATGACTAGTTTGTAGGCCCAATAAATATTTTTTTCATTGCAATATCTGATTAATCCATCCCTAAAAAAACTAACCAATCAGGTTGTTGTTGTTTTTTTAATGCCGATCAGACTAACTCTAAATATTTGGAAGAATAAAAATAATCTTAACTGCCGTTTTCTTACTTAAGAAATAAATATATTTGTAATCTAAATTTGAATCAGTTTTATTCCCAAAAATACTTAAGATTTTTTTTTTCTTATGTTTGTTCTTAAAACAAACCTTAAGAATTCAAATTCTTCAAAATAATCTTCTGAAAAATCATTGTATATAAGTTAGGATAACCTCCAACTTGTCTTAAATCCCAAAAGATAAGTTGTTTATTGAATTTATTGGCCTATTTTAAATATTAAGTATTGCAACATAACACTTGCTAGGTCACATTTGTTGGCGATATACAGCGTATAGGTTGTCTCATTTCAGAAAAGTAACAATTTTCAAATTGACTATTTGATAATGGACTAATTACTAGGATTTCTTCGAAATTCAAAAGAAGCCAGTCTCAATAGTGTTTGTGCTTATTATAATATTACGTAATCAGCAGTCAGCCAAAAAGCTAGTTTTTCATTTCATTGGATCAGAAAGTCTTCTGCAGTAGCTGCTAATCATATGGAAAGTGAAGTGACATTCAGCCAAGTATGGTATACGCAGAATTCGTGCTCTGCATTTAACCCATCCAAAGTGCACACACACACACACACACACACAGTGAACACACACCCAGAGCAGTGGGCAACCATTTATGCCGCGGCGACCAGGGAGCAGTTGGGATCCGAGATTCGAACCCACAACCTTAAGGTTAGGACTCAAACTCTTTAACCACTAGGCCACGACTTCCCCAAACACATATAACACTAACGATATTGTCTTCTTAAGAATAAGAGGTTCTTATGAAAACCTTAAAACTTCCAGAGTATCTTTCAAGGATTGCACTTAAGAAAAATTCCTAGTGTGTAAGAATTTTCCTTGAAAAGACTAAAACGTTTTGTGTATCCAGATGTTTTGCCAATCTGGCCCTGAGACAACTAATCATCCAACCAATAAATATTTAGATGGCATAAAAACAGTTGGCATTCTCAGAATAATTGTAGCGTTGGGTTTCACAGTAGATTTGGCAGAAACCAAGGGAAAGACGCAGCTGGAACGTCTTGTTTCTACATGTTTAATGTGACCTCAGTGTGTTCGGCTCCCCCTGCGAAGGGCATTACCTCCACAGTTTCAAAGCAGTCCGTCTCAAATATCTCATCCTCTCTCTGTACCCTTCATACACCGAGGGGGGCCACTTTTGTGTTTGTGAGAGTGTGTATGTACCTATAGAGGTGTATCTCTTACCATTCATTGAAATGTATTTGTAATGTGATATTGTACACATTGTAATATTTGGGTTGGGTGTTGGTTTCATGAAGCGCATTTGTTCCATTGAAATCTGCTGTTTTTATCTGGGTTCAGGTTGTGTGTGTCTGTGCTGGCTGTGGATCACTTCGGGGACAGTCCGGACGCTGCTTATGGGATTTTTGATGGCGACCGTAATGAGGAAGTTTCCAGGTTACTGCAGTGCACCATGGGAGATGTATTGGCAGAGGAGATACAGCACTCCAGTGTGGACAGTGTATACATGTGCAACACTTTCCTTACCTCTCATAGGTGTGTTTTGCATACTCCCACACACACACATTAAGTGTGTTTTGCCTTTAGTTTTTTTTTTACTTTTAAATTTTAAATTCATGAAGGTTCTGTAAACCTAAAGATATTATATATTCTATCATAGTTGTGCAGTACTATCATAATTCGTACGTTTGAGTGCAAAACAAAAACATTATTGCATCCGCCATATTTTCCCACCGATGCTTCTCTGGAATCAAAGAAAACCCACACGTAATTATGACTTGCCGTTCAACTTGTAACAATATGACTTGAACCCACCATAGTTCATACAGAGCTTTTGATTTATATTCTTATCTATATAAATAATAAATGCATTTCTCATATTGCTGTCGTGCATTTTTTGCAGGAAACTTGGCATGGCAGGCCAGAAGCTCGGTGCCTCTGCTCTGCTCTGTTACATCCATCACGAGTCCTCCGAAGCTGGCCGCTACTTCAGTCTCACTGTGGCCAACGTAGGCACCTGCCAGGCTGTACTGTGTCGTGATGGACAACCTCTTGCCCTCTCAAAGGTTTTCAGCCTAGAACAGAGCGCTGAGGAGATGGAGCGCGTCAAACTGGCAAAAGCTATTATCACTGAGGTATTGACTCGTTCTAAATTCATCCCATAGACCTTAGTAAGGTCAGACGCCATATGAAATTGGACGAAGCTGAAAACCAGGCTGTGAGGGATAGACTCAATCGTAATAATGGCCCACGCTGTATGAAGTTCCTAGATCATGTAATTCTGAAAACTTTCAAAACTGTTTTATGGAGTTTTCTCTCCTGAATTGGATGGAAAGACGTTTTGTCAGCTGAACAATCACTGAACGCACTTTACTACTATCCCTCACCTCTTAGCCTTGGGTTCATTCCTGTCGAAAATTAAATATGGCTCTACCCGGACTAATGCCTTTAAGCCAACTGGCTGATGCATCATGCTGTTTATTGGAAATATGGCCTTGAATGAGAAGTAACGGCTTATTTGTGTCTCTAATCATTTGATTCTTGTGCTGTAGGATAACAAGGTGAGTGGGGTGACATGCTGCTCACGGTTACTTGGCTGTTCCTACCTGTTTCCTTGGGTGCTTCCCAAACCCTGGGTGCACACAGAGCCTCTGTGTTCCCAGGATGAGTTCCTGATCCTAGGAAACAAAGCACTTTTCCAGAAGGTTTCCTACCAGGAGGCAGTGAGCACTGTGCTGGCTGTCAGAGACCCCCGCGCTGCTGCCAAAAAGCTGTGCACGCTGGCACAGAGCTATGGGTGCCGGGACAATGTCGGAGCAGTAGTGGTAGCTTTGCATATCGGAGAAGACAGCTGTACGTGCGAGCCTCCTCTCTCGACCGCAGAAGCCCGAGGACCAACAGCCCAGACACTGTTACCGATCTCTGTGTCTCCTGGTGACCTTGCCACACCGTCTTCTAGCAGTGGCATCGCCTCTGAGTTCAACAGCGAGATGTCCGCTTCGGAAGTGGGCAGCGAGGCTGGGTCCACCGCTTCAGACGAGCACCCCTCTTCAGGACCAACGGCTCGTCCGGAGCGCCGCTGTAGTTTGCATCCGACCGCTACCTTGTGTAACACCGGGCCAGGGGCGCACCCGGCTCTATTCCAGCGGCAGCCTTCCAGCGCAACCTTCTCAAGCAACCAATCGGACAACGGACTGGACAGCGACGACGAGGCTCCTTTAGAAGGCGTCATCTCAAACGGGAGTAAGCTTGAGGTGGAAGTGGACATCCACTGCTGCGCTTTTCAGCTGCGCTCCGGACCACCGGAAAGTCCCAAGGACCCGGACGGCCAGGATGATTCGAGGGGCTCGGATTATCCCAACAGCAAAATGCGGCGGCAAAACAGCGTGGTGGTTTCTGCCACCAACGGCTGCCTGCTGGCCGTATGCGGCCGAGAGATCTCGGATCTGAAGAAGTCTCCTTCAACCTCCAGCCTCTTTGGGAAGAAGCTCTCTAATGGCTCCGTAGTGGCTCTCGAGGACAGCCACAATATTATTGAGGTAGCACTGGAGGCCCCAAAAAAGAAGTCGGGATATTTCGCCGCACCAGCCCAGCAAGACCCGGAAGACCAGTTAATTATACCGCCGAGTCTGGAGCAAGATGTGCGGGAGCAGCTGAGAGGACAGAGCCCTGTGGTTCCCGGGCCGCCACCGGCTCCTTCAACGCCGCCTTCAGCAAGAGACCCCAACTGGGACCATACTCAATCCACCATCGCTGGTCTGCACCCCACCACCGTCCTGCAACAGGACGTCTACGACACCGCTCTATAGCTGGTGCAAGAGGACCACACCATCGGAGCATCTCTGCATCATAGTGCCACATCAAAGAGGCTAGCACGCTCGAGATAATCCAGTTCTTATTTAGCGTCATCACGTGTGGGTCCCTGCATCTGCATTCTTGGGCTGATCTGCGGTGGCCACATCCAAGTCAAGGATGGAAATGGGTGACAAGTCAGGACCGATGACATCTTGAAGATTGAGGTCTCAGATTGTGGAAAAACATGGGCTATTTCTGACCAAAAACCACAGCATGGAGCTGGAGTACCTCATTATCACCATGCCGTGAGTTCATCTCGACATTCGCCCTTTATATCAAAGGTCACAGGCTTAAGTAGGCTTCAGTGATCACATTTGCCTTCTGGTGGAAAGATACTATCAAGCTAAACTGAGACCAAAAGATGAGAAAAGTGCCTCTTAAAGATGGTTGAGGTTCAGAGCCTTTACTGTTCTGGTGCAGTGTTGTTCTCCTTCCTTCCCATAGTGGCGACTAGTCTGTAATCTGCACTTTTGAAGTCCATGAGGAAAAGTTTTCAGTTGGATATCTTCCCCATTTGACCTGCTGGAAACATCCCGCTCCGTTTCATGGAAAAGAGTTGTCATTGTGGAAAGAAGTATTGTTGAAAAAGACAAGAGCGTTCTCCACCATCCCTGAAAATAACACAATACATAAATAATAACACAATAATGCACGATAGAAGAGTACGATGAACCCAACGTAACATTCAAACCCTAGAGGGGGAATCGATCAAGTGATGGAGGTCAGAGTGAGATGGAGACAAATACTACATCCAGTGCTCAGAGGAAGCATCGCCACACCTTTAAGGTCATTTTGGGGAGCAGAAAGACCTCACAATCTTGTCTGAACTCCTATCTTGAGCGGTTTCGGGTTGTCTAGAGTACTTGAAGTTTCGAGTGTGCCATGACTACATGACAGAGCCCCTGCTATACAGCCTTGGGCTGAAAATATGTCATTGGGTCTTTGTAGTAGTGCAGTTTTACTGTGGATCTCAGTGAAGCTGGGATATTTGCTCCTCATCTCATAATCAAGGAAAAAATGAACAGCTGACATTGAGGTTTAATTATATATGAGAGATCCTGTATTGTGCGTGTGGGTATGTGTGCTCTATTTTAGCCATTCATGGTACGTACAAGAACGACCTGGGAAGGAGAATATATTGGTCATCTGAGTTTGTCATTGCCACAATCACAGTATCAGGGAATTCTGTGCAGTAAAACACTGTGCTCATGGTTTGAGGAGACATCTAGTGGTGTGTATTGAAAACAAGGGTCTTTCCAGAAATTTATATATATATATATATATATATATATATATATATATATATATATATATATATATATATATATATATATATATATATATATATATATATATATATATATATATATATATATATATATGCAGGAGATTTAAAGTTAGGGACAGTCGAGTACTAAGCCCATTGTGAATTGTTAATTTACTTATGTTATCTAAAGCCCTTTTTTATTTTGTCAATTGTAGGGCATCAGTTGCATTACATTATGTTTTAATTTATTAGTTGTACTCTTATAATTCATGATTTCATTCATAGTCTTTACATAGGAAGCAAATTCCCATTGACACTCATGCACTTCAAATACAGAAATGTAATCACAGCATCGGCAGGTTTACAACAACAAAAAATCATCAACTTGAAATTGAGCTTAAGCGTGTTTGTATGCTCAGATATTACGTTTAACAAATTGCATCTCACGATTCAGATCTTTTTTTAATTACTGTTCTCCATGGTCATTTGTGCCAAACTTGCATACAGATTTGTGTTCGTTATGAGAAAAAGCTGCCACGTAACTAACCTGGATCCCAGTATTTAACTACGAGGAAGGTTTTGAACTTTAACTTTTACTGCCATTAACCTGTCTTCAAGCATTAGAAAGATATTCGAGGGGTTAATTATAATTGCCTACAGACCTGAAACTGTAGCTCTAGTGCCAAAAGATGCGTAGTAGTGGTTCCTGAAGGGAAGGTAGGTTATTTTGAGTATTTCGGCCATCCCTTGTGTGCTCCTAAAGCCAGTATTGTGCACACAGCAGCATCATGGCCTTAAAACAGGTTTCCTCAATCTTTTCTTTAGTGTTTCTATTCCAATTCCCTTTTTTTCACTCAAAAATGACATTTTCTAGAAATATATCCTTAGATTCCCTAAATCATTTAGAGCTGTATGCTATTAAACAATCTTATAAAGTAAAATAGTTTTACACTGTATAAGCACTTTGTACATAGCTCAGATTTAAGAATTGGATTTTACCGATTGTCGAAATGCAGTCGTCATTAGGCTTTGATTTGTGGCCTCTTTTATGTCTTTAATAACCCCTGAAAATGTCATTTGTTCTGTTTGGTTGAAAGGCGAGATGTGGTTGAGGCACAACATGCTGAGTCATACTGTGCTAAGAGGCAGAGTACAAGCGTTTTGACGGCGTGCTTTGTTTGCAGGATCTAGTCCAAGTCTGTTAATAGCTATAGAAGCATTACATCCCTCGCAGTGTTTTAACATTGAAAGGAAACAACATCACTGATACAGCCACTTTATTACCACTTCGAGAGCACCTTCTATAGACCTACAACATGGTGCATATCTGAATCATGCTTAAAAATGACATATGCAACAATTATACGTCTCTAATAAGATTAGAATATTGAAGAATATTGAAGAATATGGGAAAAATCCATAAATGTGTTTGTTTGTTGGTGTCAAGTGCAGTGTACTGTTGTGGAGAGTGTCTATTGTTTTTCCAGGCAATTATGCTAGTTGCTTTTGCCACAAATGTTGTATTTTAGATCCCTTAAACATTTGTGCTCTGTGCTCTCCTGGCCAAAACATGATGAGGTGAACCTCAAGTTGCTGAAAATGTTGGCCTAATAGAGTTTTCCTTGACATTATATGCAAATAGCCATCAGGTATACATTCATTTGTTAAAGGAACAGCTGAACCAAAACAAAATCTCATTATGTCACTGTTTTAGTTAGCATTGACTTCAAAAAAATCTCTAAATATCCTCTATGTTCCACATAAGAAAGTGAAATCACATGAGAGTAAGTGAATTTTTTGGGTGAACTATCCCTTTAATTGTATGCTTACGAACACAAAGCATATATTCCCGCTCACATTATAAAGTAGATTTTTTTTTTTTAAACAATAGTTTATAACTAAAGGACATGATCGGGGATCTAAAATTCTATCATGACGCATTTTTATTTATTTATTTAATGTTATTAGGATGATTTGTTTGCCAGTAACTTTCTCTGATTTTATTGTAACTGGATTTTGCAACTCGTGTGTGAACACTTAGGCAAAAAAGAGTGAAATAAGTTAAAGGTTAACTTGAAGTTTTTGTTTTTAGTTAACACACTTCCTCCTCTCCCAGATCAAGCAAGCTATTCATAGGTCCATTCCTGTAAAAAGTGCAAACGTTCTAGATTTATCAGTACATTGTTTTGCTTAACAATGCAACCAGTTTCAACCAATGGCGCAAACTTGAGGGTGGGGCTAACTGTTTGTCTGACCAATGACAGATGAGGGAAGAGTTCCAGAAACTTGACTGAAAACTGATCATTTTCGCCACTTCCTTTCAGTTGTGCTAGTGCGCAGAAACATGCTTCATCCTTTTCTTAATCTGACAGAATTATTCATTTTTTGACCAAGGGTGTGAAAGTGCAGTGTGAGCGTGTGATTGTGGTTTTACCCTGGCAGAGTTAAAACTTGCTTTTGAAAGCAAAAATGCATCTTTATCTGGCGTATTCATTGACATTTTTGCACATAATCCCGGTTCGTTCTGGACAGACATGGACTGAGATAAGGTTCCCGTTGTTGACACGCGTGACCAAAGCTTGATCTTCTCATCATTTATGTACATTTTGTTTTTAAGAGACGCTTTAATATTTCCTCTCGATGCCAAGAAGCTGAGGTTTATTTTTGTACTTCATAGTTTCATGCAGATTTACAGGTCCTCCAGAGCCGAATCTAGGATTTAAGGGTTCGAAGGGAAACTCTCACCCATTTAGGTACAATCTTTAAAGATTCTATTCATGTATTTAATGTGAGAAGCATGCCCTATATAAATAATAAATGTATATATATATAAATAAATAAATAAATACATACATACACATATATATATATATATATATATATATATATATATAATGAATATATTATCATGTGATTATTTGTATAAAATATCAACTTTTCTGTTTATTAGAAATTGTTTTAATATCTGAAGCATAATGTATATTATATTTTTAAGTTTCTAATTTAGCATGCAGTAAACTGCTGTATATTTTCATTGTGTTAAATTATTGAATCGTTTTAAGTTTAGGAGATCATTGGAGTCGTTTTGCTGATTTAGTAAAAGGACTAAATGCGAGCACTTTTGCTGTCTGTGAGCTCGGACTGGACTTTTTACTGTGAGTTCTGGCTCAGCGTTTCATTTCAGATGCTGCTAATGCTTCGTTTTGAGCAGAAAGCTGTATTTTTAATTAACTTTTCAGCCAAGTAGCAATAAACATTTTTACTGTGAAACACATGTGTTTGATGTCTCAGACGTTCTATATGAGATGTGTGTGTGTATCACTGATGCACGTCTCAAAATACTTGAGTACCTATTTATTAGATGCACATATAAAGAAGAGAAGAAAATTATTTGGTTTAATATTAAATTACAAACTGTGAGCTATAGTCTCATTGGCATAAAAGACAATACAAACATGATAGTATGATGAATATGTAGTAAATAACATATAAAAGTTTCCTGCAGGTTTTATAATGGTTTCATGATCTAAGAACAAACAGAAAACTTAGAAAATCAATCGAAGGGATCAGAATATTTCTCTATGTTCTCTTAATGTAAAGGTTTAGGGAGAACACAATGAGTTGTATTAGCAAGCAATACTTAAAGTTTGAAAGCACAACTTTCAACTGATCTCCTTTACTTTTTAATTAATTTAAAAAACAGCTTATGGCCCGAATAACCCAAAGACTAGACTATGGAAATATATTTTACTGAACCTTCTGATCACATTGCAAAAAAAAGTGTTGTTCATCCTCAGTATTTTTGATTTGTTTTCCAGTGCAAATTTCTAAAGGTTCTTAAATCAAGATACATTTTTTGAGATGAAAAATCAGTTTAAGTAAAATGTGAATTCACTTCTGGCTCAGAAAAATCCACTTAATTCAAAGTTTTAAACATAAATGCTTAATTTTGTTAAATATTTCAAAAATTTTACATTTGCATGTGAAGTAAACAATTTAAAAAGCTAGTTATTTGTATTGGGAAACAACTTATTTTTGCAGTGAATGCAACATTTAATGCCATGACTTTATGAATTTGAGACCTTCTGCTCTTGATTGAAGAACCTTTTAAGGCCCTGAATTAAGACTTTCAAAGACATTTTCAAGACCTGCAGAAACACTAGTTAATTTTGTGTAAATCAACTCATTCTCAATATATTGTGTTTCTTTTTAATTGATGAATCAAATCTGAAGTATGTTTGTGAAGAATATATGAAAAAAAGAATTTAAAAAAAGATTGCAAGTCCATAACTCTTAAGAGAAAGCAAAGGTTTAACAAAAAAAAGAAAAAGAAAATATAAAAATATATATCATTCTGATACTGTAAAAATACCAACCGAAGCATTTACACTACTGTAGGACCTTCTGTGCTTTCCACATTCGAATCTCTTCATGAAATGGCGTAAATTTCACAGGTTGTCGTCTTCTGCTTCATCTTCCTGACTCTTATGAAGGCTTTGATGGCAAACACGGCGCTTATGAGGAATATAATAACCCCCAGAACCCCAAACAAGCCTCCAGCTATGTCAGCCCCGTTGAGATTGCACTCGAACCCTCTGTGACCTATGCTGCTGTACATGGCTTCCCTCTCTTTACAGACGGGGTCGTTGTAGATCTCCTGCAGCTTTATGAAGTAGAAAGCGAGGGCAGGGATGAAACCGAGACCTATGAGCACATCCAGCAGGGCTTCAGCCAGCAGCAGAGGAGGGAAGCGGTAGGGCATGCGAAACACGCCGAGGGCCAGCGTGGCACAAGCGTAGAGCATCAGCGCCCCGCCGCACGCCATGCTGTAGACGTAAGGGGGCAGTTTGAGCTGGTAGAACTGGTCATCGAGCTGCTGGACCTTCTGCGCCTCTGCTCCGGTGAATGCGTTCGCTCCTCCGTAATAGTACTGGTACAAACCGCCCAAGCTGGCGATATCCCGATACCGACCCGAGTTACTGTAGTTCACTCCAGCACAGATGACAATCAACAAGCTTAAGAAGAAAACCATGACCTGACAGATGCCTACAGGACAACATACGCACATTAAAACAGATTTCAGAAACTATGCAACTTCAATTGGTTTATTCTGAAATAACTCAAATAAAACATGCATGTTTTTTTTCCTGTCCTCTGATAAGCATTGCTCTGGGCTGCTGTTCCCAAAAGCATCAATGGTTTCTTATGATACTTTGGAAAGTGCAGCCCTGTTTGAATGCATTGTCAGAAGTGAGTGAATGCTCTCTGTTGATGATTGATTGGTTCTGTGGATTAAAGCTGTATTAAACTTTTATTGAAAACTACTTCTCGTCTTATATCTCCACCTAGTTTTCTACCATGTTTCATGATATTTTGACTGCTTCTCTAGGTTAGCAAGAGACTGTATCGACGTAGCCGCTCCAGAACCAACAAAATTTCAAAGTGAGTTTACCTCTGCTTGTTATGATGTATTTTAGGTTGTAGAGTGCCCCTTTATGATTGTAGGGTTGACTGTCATCATAGTATGAAGATGATGTCTCGGTGTAACTGGGCCTGTAGAAAATATTACAACAAGCAGGGCAGAAAGTCATACTTCTGCTAAGAACATACACATTTTGAAGGGGGGAAAGAGACATCAAAATCCCTCCTTACACTCCCTGACTGTGATATCGGCTGTCCTCGTACACTCGGGGGTCCCTTTGTGTGTCAGCGTATCTTTGCTTCTCTCGGTGGCTTTGTGATCTGTCATCTCTGTATCTCCGGTCCTCTCTGTCCTCATCTCTCCTGTCTCGACTAGAGTAGTCTTTGTCCCTTGTGTGATGATGCCGGCTTGATTCTGGCATTGCCTGAGAAACAAGGAGATGTCACTGATGTCATGAGTTTAAAACCTGATGCACGTCCAGATTAATATAAAGTCCCCGGATACTAGTGAAACCAACATGACACATTGTTAGTTAACTGATGTGGGTGGTTGTTGTTTTATATATTTAAACAGTCAAAAAATATTATCAGTTGAATCACATTACTTTTCTAAAAAGTGCTTTTGTAAAGTAAACGTTTTATTGAGTTTAGTCGAAAGATGGTCAATCAAATCACCAAAATAAACTAGGTCACGATCTTACACGTAGCCTAACTCTGTAAAGACCCAGTTAATTAACCCGGAGCCTACCTTTTGCTGAAATTACCGAAGTCAGCAGTGATTTGTCTGAGTTTCGTCCAGGTTTCTCGTGTTGTTGTGGACGTACACACCTGTGTGAAACCTGTCTGATGACTCCGCCTCACAGTCGCGTCACGAGGCCACGACACTTTACGCGCGATACTGTTCCAATGTTGCCAGGTACTGGCAACCGTGATCGGTAGTCAAAGTTTCTAAATAAACACGAACCATTTAGCTTACGTGGAGCGTTCATGTAGCCCAGTATCCAACATAAATCATGTTAGGCATAACTGATTAATGGTGTAATGTAAGGGTTTTTGTTTTGTAAGGGTTATAAAGAGAAAGTGTTCTATCCAACAGTTCGTTTCAATAATAATAATTATAAAAAAAACACGATTTACCCGTTTGTGTGCGTCATCACGCTAGCCTACGTAATGTAAATATTTGATCTCTGTTTATTAACATTGCTTAAAAGTACATCATTTTGTTCCCCTTAAAGATAAATTTCCTTCGAGTTAGTTTCGAAGCCACTGTCTTATTTAAAACGGGAAGTTGTTAAGAAGTTGCATAAGAACTACACTGTTGTCCGAATCCTCAAGCAGGTAAGCTTTCATCCTTGTGGTAGTTGTAGTTCTTATTCAGAAAGTCGTTAGCAACATATTAACCACAGACCTTTAATCATAGTCAAAAACAACCCATGGGACATTTCTGAGTAAATTCATGGCTCAAAATGAAAACTATCTGGCAGGTTTTAAGACCACAACAAATTAAACTCCATTCATTTATTAATTTGTGTCATCTTACTAAGTGAAACCAGCAAAGAAATTGACATTAAAGACTCTTTTACTCTTTGCCAGCTTTACAATGTTCATTATCATCCTGGGATATCAAATATTTGGAGGTTTGATCAGAAACGCTACCTGTCCTTGATGTTTAAAAATGTTTATTAAAATAAATATATTATATTATATTATATTATATTATATTATATATAATGGTTAGAACATAATACATACCATAGAGGGTTAAAAAATATTAATAAAAATGTTTCGAGTAAACCAACACAAGTTTGAATTTGCACGTCATTTTGGCGCGCCCACCCTCGAAGCACGCACACGAGCTCTCTGAGAAGGGCGCGCGCGCGTGTGATAAAGATGGCTGCGACGGTGGGGGAAACGGCGTGATATGCAGGAGTAGCGGCACTAAACCCGAGTAAAACCACCGTATGACAGACCATAGCAAAATGGAAACAATGTCACAGTAGGTGTTTACCGGTAATACCAAGTACTACAAACTCACATCACCCCGAGAGGGTATTCATCCTGTGATTGTGGAGAAATCTCAACGCGAGCATGGCTTCGCACAGTAACCAGGTAGGAAAACGCATCTGGCTCTTTTTACATCACGTTTTAGCGCATAATGTCGTCCGGAGTGCACTTCGTGGGCGATATTCAGCTGTCAGGATGCCGTGTGTGTATCTTTGCTCGGAGCGTGTGTTTCTCGGCCACGAGTTTGTGCGTTTCTGCAGCAGCGGCCTGGCCACGCGGGCGCGCTCCTGTAATAACGGTCATCAGCAGGCGAACGGTTCCCCTCAACGCGCGTCTGGCGACGTTTCTACCGGATCTCCCCCGTCTGCCGCGCTCCGCTGAGTACAGTAAGAAACCACGAAGCGTTTCTGCGAGGCCTCTTTAGTTCAAGCGAGTTGAAATTAGTCGTATCTCGTGCGGCTAATGTAATGAGCGAGGCCTGTTGATTGGGGGAGGTATCGCTTCCTGTCTTCAACCTCATTCAAACTCTTTCGCTGGAGTTGTTCGGTTGTTTATTGCGCGCATGACATTCATCACATCTCCAATGACAGTCCGTCACTATCAGAGTCTATTAGACCGGCTTCAAAGGCTGCTTGCTTTGAACGAGGCACAGTGTAACGTTACTAGTAGATGCTACATCATTGTAGCTCTGTTAGCCGCATGCTAAACGATAACACTTGAGTAGTATTTTCCTAAAAGTCCTAAATAGATTCATTGTTTAATGTTATATATAGGGACTGTCATTTGTGTATAAATCATGTGCTGTCTTCAAGTTTGTCACTTCCATAAACTTGAACCCAACCATGTTTTGGGTTGTCATTTGGTTGAAATGGGGACAGTTTCGAGTATTGTCACTGGGAGATGCTTGGCTGCTGTTAAGTGCTGTAATAAGCAATTTGGATCTATTAAACACGCTATCCTGTCAAAGTGTTAGTAAGCCTGGCTTCTTGTCAGAAGAATGTGGTTATTAATTCAATTTTGGCATGTTTTTGTTTCACCTGGTTTAATTTTAAAAGCAGCTTTATAGCTCCTCTAGGTTTATCCTGTCTCTGCCATGTTCATAGCAAAGCTTGCTTATTAAGATGTGAATGTGAATTGACTGTAGAGATATATATATATATATATATATATATATATATATATATATATATATATCCAATGTCATTCTATCAACCTATATTCAGCTTGTTTTTTAACTAAAAAAAAAAAAAAACACTTGTTTTGACTGCATCCGATGCACTAAAGATCATGTTATTCACTTCACTATCTTTGTTTACCAGTTCTTAATTATTAGACCGACTTAAAGCAAACTGCGTATACATGTAAAAGTGTTGGAAGTGTTTGACTTTTATTTGTTAATCGAAAGGTAAACACTATAGTAGTTACACTGTTAGCATTCAGCAAACGCATATTAATATTATTTAAAGAAGTCTTTGAATATCAAATAAATATTTAAATATTCCTTGAAAACTTCAGTAAAGCCTCCGATTAAATCGTGTGAAGTCTCCATGATGGTCCGTCTGTGCAATTTTGATAGGAACAGGAGAGTTTGTCATTCTTCTCACATTCACTAATTGCTATTTACTATATATAAAATTAGTCTTACCCTGTTTTTTTTTTTTTTTTTTCAAGAAAATATTTATTCCCTTTTTTTTTTCAAAACAAACTTTTGTGAAGACAGTTTCTTTAATGGTGAAAATACTATAACAGGATTACAGAATTAAAACTTGTGATAAAAATGTAGTCTGGCCATTTTTAACCAGGAACACCAAGTGTAAAAATGTGGGCAAAAAAAAAAAAAAAAATCTCCAAAAATAGAAAAATTATACTTAAATTTGGGGAAGTTGTTTACCCAAGTGTGACCAAAGTTAATAAGTTGTAGTACATTGTGATAACATGAACTTATATCTCAAGATATATATCTCAAGTTTCATTGTTCATATATTAATCAAATAATTTTTTTTAATAGTAACTCCTTTTTAAATGATCCTTAAGTAAATATTTGAAATGACTTAATTGCAACTTATTTTTAAATTAAATAGTGTGTTAAATCAGCTTCGTGGAGGCCATCGGCCACCCTGCTCTGAGATATTGGCATCGGTCAAATCGGTTGAACACTAATGCACTGCTGCAGTATTTTTAGTCCGACTGGTTTACGTTGACTAACTGTAACTGCTACGACTGCATACACAAGCGTCGAACAGAAGTTGAGTTAAGTATGATTTAGAATAAATTCACAGCCTTGTTGGAATCCCACTTTGCGTAAACAATAGTTTCCTACTTACTCAAGTGCATGCTTGACGTGCATGCTGCGTTTTACACTTAGATTCACTTGGCATCGGTCACACTTTCAACCCATTACAAAGCTTTATGAACTGATGTGTCTATTACTGGTGTGTGACAGGCTTCGCAAGACAATGTTTGCCAGGATTAGGAAGCATTGGATTGAATATGTGAGATGAAATCTAGTGATGAAAGAAGTGCCATCAGTTGAATCAGTACTTGGCTGTATATCTGATTTTATTTTTTTGACCTGCATTGAATTGACATTCTCATTATACTGCTGGTTTGACAGGGCTCTAGAATGCAACCATTTCAGTCACATTTGCAATATTAGGAGCACCAGTGCAACTGACCCAATCAGCATATCGGTTTTTGAGCTCAGTGGAGCTTCAAAAGTAGATTTTTCAATTGATCGTTTTTTAAAATATTTTCGATTCGATTCTCAAAAGCCGCAAATCAATCTTTTCCGGTATTTATTTCAGCACACATTTAAAACAAGATCTGAGTAATGTGAAACATATCTCTTCTATACTAGATGTCACCCTTATTTACCTCGCACGATGTTACAACGGAAAGCCTGTCATTCATTCAGCACTTATGGCGGAGATACCGTTGATGAGAACTAGAGGTCGACCAATATATCGGGCCGATATTTGTCTTTTTTTTTAACATATCTGCATCGGCTGATATCTGTGTTTAGTAGTGCCGATTTAAAGTCAGGCATGTTGGCGGGCAGCCCCGTGTTATTGGTGCGGTGGAAAGTGCTGCTGCCGCATGTGACGGACCCCAAACCAAAACTTTTGTAAGATTCAACAACAGTCCTTGGGAGATAAAGGTACTCAGAGAATTTCTCTCTGTAAATGGGGTGGAGAAGTTGCAGCTCTCACGAACACCGCAGCGTTGAGGGCTCTGTTACTCCGCCCCGCTCACAGACAGCACCTGCATGATTTCACATCGAGCAGCTGTTACTACACAGAGCCGTTGTTAACTGAGAAGCTACGCAAATCCATGTTCATTTTCAGCATTATTTGCGCATCTTCTCAGTTAACAACGGCTCTGTGTAGTAACAGCTGTGAAATCATGCACCTGATGGAATTTACCGCTGATTAGAGAACCGGCTTTACTGATGAGATGCGCATTCGGCCGATCGTGATCAGAGCACCCCTAATATTTTTCAGTTTAATTGATTATCTATAAAATTATATTTATTTCATTTAAATGTATATTTAAGTTAACATTTGTTCCAACAAACTTGAAAAATTCTGCTTGATAAATGCTCTAAAACTTATGTAAATGATGTGTGTGTGTGTATTTGTGTGTTTTTAGCATGCAAATGAAGGGGAAAACTTAAAGATATCAGCCCTAAAAATCGGCAGCACACATCGGCCATCTGCTTTCCTTGACCTCTAAACATCGGCATCAGCTATAGATCTCAATCTCTGAGAACCAATAACAAAGCCATATGCATGATTTGCAATGCTCAGGTGAAATGCTATAGGAATACTATAAATCTGCTGAAGCGTTTGATATCACGCATAAGGCACCATGATTTTCGCAATCAATGAATAAATGGCAGATGGCGCGACACACTGTTTTGTTTACTAACGTTGCTTACATACTAAAGTGTGGACGATGCTTGCGGTGTTTTCAGCTTCTACGGTCTCACTGTGATATGAATAAACGAATAACATCTCCAGCTGCTTTGAGATTCACTTCATTGGCATTTTACCATTTAATTTGAGAAAGCTACCATCATATCACATACACAGCAGCTGTAAGTTCCTCAAGGCAACCCGTCAAAATAAGTTATTACTATATAGCAGTCTTAAAGGGATAGTTCACCCGAAAATAAAAATTGTCATTAATAACTCGCCCTCATGTCGTTCCAAACCCATGAGACCTCCGTTCATCTTCGGAACACAGTTTAAGATATTTTAGATTTAGTCCGAGAGCTCTCAGTCCCTCCATTGAAGCTGTTTGCACAGTCTACTGTCCATGTCCAGAAAGATAAGAAAAACATCATCAAAGTAGTCCATGTGACATCAGAGGGTCAGTTAGAATTTTTTGAAGCATCAAAAATACATTTTGGTCCAAAAATAGCAAAAACTACGACTTTATTCGGCATTGTCTTCTCTTCCGTGTCTGCTGTGAGAGAGAGTTCAAAACGAAGCAGTTTGTGATAGCCGGTTCGCGAACGAATCATTTGATGTAACTTGATCTTTTTTAACTTAAATCAAGGACAATCATCGCCAATGACGGCATTATGCAGAGCGCAAAAGAACCGGTGAACCGTTTTCTTCAACCGGTTTATTGAATCGAACTGTCTGAAAGAACTACTGGTCATTATCTGGCTCGGCTCTGGGTTTTTAAAGCACCATTTCAGTTATTTAAATAATTTTTATATCTATATTAAAAAGTTTTTTTAAAACATTAATCTCAACTTAAATGTATTAATTTAATTGCACTCATTCTACCTCTGAGGCTAACATAACATCTGAAAAAATCTGAAAATATACCTACAAGCCATTTTTGTGTTCTTCTGTGCAACCTCTGTAGTACAAATTAATTTTAATACGGAATTCGTTTGGTAACTTATTCTTGTTCTGGTCTACTTGTTCTTATTTTGTATTGGTTAGAAATTGAGAGCCTATAAAAAATAGGTTTTTTACTTTAGATGACATGCTTTTACTAAATTTTAGTTAAAAGGCATTTCAAAGGTAAAAAAACAATCACGATGATAATCACTTTAAAGAGTTAGATATCATCTCATATTGGGAAAGCTAGTAAGTGCAGAGCCCTGCCTGAGCAATGTAACTGTCTTGCCATAGCATGCTAAGAAAGGAAATATCTGAAAGCATTTGGATGTGACAGAGGTCGTTTACGGTGATAGAAGAACTTGTTATGCAGCTTTTCTTTCTTTTTTTTTTTCTTTTTTTTTTAATGAAAGGCCTGAAACCAGAAAATCCAGTGACTCCTCTGGTTTGTCCTTCTCTGTAGGGAGATTTTACATGAAACCACATTCACTGTAGCTCTTGCTTTGTCTTCATAAAAGGGGTTTAGTAGTTTAAAGTACTGGAATATAATCACATTTAAAGTTTTCAAAACTACTTAAATTAACGTGTTGCATATAAATGCATCATGTTAAAGTCAGCATGGAACAGAGGTCAGACGTGATCACATTTTCTTCCCTGTTGTGAGAGATATCTAAGAGAAACTGCTTCTCAAACAAGCAAGTAATGTAGGCCTGGACTTCATTTTATCTGTCCAGTATTGATTGGATTGTTCTCGTTTGCTAATTGCTGCGATCTCATGTGAGTGACAGGTTGCTGGAATAGTGGGATTTTTGTCCTGCCCTCGAACCGGTGCAAACGTCATCAGGAAAGATTTGCTGTTTGGCGAGGCAAAGTGGAAGAAATGCTTATGATTTAAGATTATGAGGGCATGTGAGTTAATCATTTATAATCTTTGCAGTATTCCATAAACTAATAATAGTCGATTTTGATTTCATGGTGACTTTCAACACTTTTGTTGCGTGAGGGTCACCCATGGCTCTTTCTGATTCACAGAAGAGAGTGTCAGTGTGCTATCACCAGAGCATGTTGAAATAATGCAGATGGCTAATTTGTGGTAATCCCCAGTCCAAATGAACAGCGATGGGGAGCTTAGTGTGGTACGTGCGGCACGCCTGTGGAAACGGGCAAAGAGACATTCTTTCTGTTGTGATGGTACTCGCCATCCAGAGGCCATTGGATTATGGCTTGCCGTTTGTCTCTTGTGGTGCCAGTTCAGCAGTGTACGTCGGTGATTTGAAAACAGTTGCATGTGCTTGAACTGCAGTTTCTTTTTTTTCTTGCTCTGCCTTTTCATGCAGCTAGTTGTGAATGTGAAGGGCTATTATGTGCATGCTTGCAGAGCCTGTTGAGTTTTTCGTCTCTGACACTTTCAGTTCCCCTAAAGACTAGCATGAACATGAAGTTACTAAAATGTGAGCTTTTTAAAACCATTGCATAGTTGCTTAATGGTCAGTGTAGTGATTAGTCTTAACTAAGTGCAGTAGTCTTTCAGTTACGCTGTTAGTGCTTGTAGGATTAAGGTAATTATACCCTTCACAGAGGAAGCAGGTTATCTACAGTGTGGTCTGACCATTATAGGACCAGATGCCATGTGTTAAGACAAGTACTCACGAGACAGCTTTAGGCCTGCAACCAGTTACCAGCCTTGCTTAAAAAAACCTTTAGTAATAACCGTTACTTCAAAGGGCTTTCATAACTGAACTCTAGTGCTGCAACTAACATTTTGATTATCATGTAATGGGGATGGTCTTATTGACGGATTAAGTTAACCGAAAGTAAGAATTTTGATTAATACTAGTTAAACGGTTTAAAATGTTTCAAGTGTTTTAAGTTTGCTACATTAAAGAAAAATATCCTAAACCTATTTGTCAACTCATAGTGGCGTGTCTATATGTGCAACCACAAATGCCTACAGACATGTTCCGTTGCACAGGCACCTGCTCCACTTTGCCTTAACTGAATTAGTAGGCAACACAATGGTAAAAGGCAATATTGTATAAGTGGTTATCAGAGAGTGAATCTGTGAGTGAATGTTTTCAAATTCTGAATGGGTTATAGCCTAGAAAGCATGCAGAGAGTGCTCCCGCTCATAATCTTTAAAAACCGTCACTCATCTCAGTTCTTCGTTGTCTCACGAAGGTCAGTTATATTCAGTGAAGCTCTACACTTCTGCACTGTTAATCTCTTATTTACATTGTGTACATTTTATTTGTTCTAATGAGAGGATTCGTGAGTATGCACAACTCAGAAACACACTGAACAAAACACTGGCCATTGCGTTCATGAAATCAACAGATTGACTTCAAGGCTCAACACTGCAGAAAGGTTTTTTTTTTTTTGGAATTGTTGCGCTCCAGACTATGCTCTACAGGACATAGACGTAGATATTCATTTTTAAAAATGTAAACAAGACAAGTTGTGCACTGAGCGTAGGCCTGCTATTTATTGTTTGCCTTATGAGAAAACACTTGGTTCTTAAAAGCGCATGGGATTCAGTGTTTTCTCATTTTGTCATCTTAATTTAATTTAATTAAATATTTTTTTCCTTTGTTCTCAGAAGCGCTACAGGTGCGTGATATGCGACTATGCATCCCTATCATGTAATAAGCCTGCAACCTTAATTATGCAGAACTCGAAAGGGTTAGTTCACCCAAAAATGTTATTTAGGCCATTAATTACTCACCCTCAAGTAGGGATGAGCCGGTAGAAGACACACACACACCTACTATCCACCGCATCCCAGTTCTGTGTTCGGAAAGGAAATGAAGAGTACGGAAACCCTAAACCCTATTACTTTCACTTTTGAGATTTGTGATCACAAGACATACGTCAGAGCGGTTTGATTGGTTTATAACAGAATGCTGTGCTGTGATCTTTCATTGCTGTGTAACAGTGTCATTAGATCAATACTGGTTTATGAATAAAACTGGTCTGAGCTTGGACCAGTTTGCATACGCTGTGTTAAATTAGGGCTGGGCGATATGGAGCAAAAAATATATCTCGATATATTTTGCTATATCTCGATATACGATATTTATCTCTATCTTTACAGGAAAAATAACCCCCAAAAAACTACTGCAAAAACAAATACGGCAAATATTACATGTTAAGGGGCCTATGAAACATTATTTTTTTCTTCACCATATGTTTTATTATTACCCAATTCTGTGTTTTAGCATGTGCAATTATTTAAATGCATAAAAACAACTTAATTAGTTAAAAACAATTCTTAAAATAGCCTTATGTGAAATGTTTTTTTCCCTTCAGAAATTCTGTGTATTTACATTTTTCTGATTATCAAATGAAGGCATAAAACATTCATTTAATTTCTTTTAATTATTTAAAATTAGGCAAACTTTATTTTTTGGTAAACAAAGGGGATGTACTATTAAAAATAAAACATGGGAGAAATGTTGTGTGATTATTCCTTATAAAATTGTTCGTTTCATTTTAATAGTAGTAGTAGTGGGCTATCTACATTCTGCTGTACAATAGTAATAGATTTCTGTCAAATACTTTTATTTTGACGGGTTTACCTTTACAGTTCTGTGTATGTGATACTACAGTCTATGATGTGATATGAGCTAGTTTTACTCAAATCAAACGGTCAGATGCTCATGAAGTGACTCTCGGTGCAGTTCTGGAGATATTCCTCATGTGTTCACGTCTTTATTTGGAGAGAGGAAAGACAATGAAATCAGCGCGAGCGTTATGCGAGCTTCCGTGTTTAATGATTGAAGACGCGCTTCTGCTCCATTCGTTGACACAGACACGCAGAACATGCAGGATTCATATTTAAATAGACTTTTCCGGGTTAATATTTGCAGATATTAGTCCATTTCGCGATTCGATGTAAGTGCATGACCGACTTTTGATTAATACATCTAAAATTTGACCAATTCCGTGACATTCCGCGTTAAACTGTAAATTCCATTTTTATGACTGGATTCCGCGATTCCGTCTGCGTTTCATTGGGCCCTACAGTAGACATCTGCCTGCCGTTCACCCTACGCCTTAAAACTGAAGTATCTCCATATAATGGAGCCAGTTGTCTTTTTTTTTTGTTGTTTTTTTTTTGACTAGTTCTCTACACGCGAGGTGAGAGGGGACAAAAGCAAGGAGGCGGGGGGCGAGCGAGCGGGGGCGAGCACAGCACAGGGAAGGCAAACAAGCGGCGGAATCAGAATATAAACAATATATCGATATATACGATATGTCAAAATCCATATCGTGTTTAAAAAATATCTCGATATATTTTAAATATCGAGATATCGCCCACCCCTATGTTAAATTAACACATTATTTGATTTATTTCTTTAAAAATATCAAATACAGTATCAAATACATTTCTACTAAATAGTAATATTTCTAGCACAATGGCTTTTATGTAAAAATTGACAGGTTACCGTGAAAACCTTTTAAATTGACACTGGTTTTACTCGAATGAAATGGTAAAACGGAATCGCGGAATCCAGTCATAAATACGGAAGTTACAGTTTAACATAGAATGTCTCGGAATTTGTCAACTTTTGAATGAATCAAAAGTAGGTCATTGCACATCAAATCGCGATATGGACTAATATCTGTAAATATTAAGCCGGAAAAGTCGATTTAAATGTGAATCCTGCATGTTCAGCGTGTCTGTGTTAATAAAGCCCCTTTCACACTGCCATTCCGGCAAATACAGGGGTAAAGTGTTCCTGCAATTGTTCCCTGGTCGCTAGATTTTGCACTTTCACACTGCCAGTGATGACCCGGTATATGTGCGTGCTTTCACACACAACCCTTGAAGATCCCGTAACGACACGTGACATCAGCGCGTGACTTGTAATGTACGAGTCGACAACGCTAGGCACGTTATACTTTCACTGAAGCAAGCAAACGGAAAGTGAGGAACTAACTGATCTCTGCTTCATTACAGTTTGCACATGTGTTTTCATCGCGAACGTTGATCTTCCTTCAAAACAGCCTGTAAAAGAGGCTATCACTTCGACACGGAATTAGATCTGGCTTTTGTTCACACAGCGCTCGTCCCTGGTCGAACTCCGCAATGTTACTAGGTCCCCGACCTGGATTCAATTTGGTAATCAGTCCCGGGACGTGGTTGCTTTCACACAGAAGGCGACCCGGCAATGTTCCGGAAATATTGCGGGTCCGACGTGCAGTGTGAAAGGGTCTTAACTCTCCAGAACTGCTCTTGAGTCACTTCATGAGCATTTGACCGTTTGATTTGAGTAAAACCAGCGTTATACATCACATCATAGACTGTAGTATCACATACACAGAACTGTAAAGGTACGGTAACCCATCAAAATAAATGTCTGGATTAGTTTAAAGACAAGCATTTGCCAGAAATCTGTTACTATTGTTCAGCAGAATGTACATAGCCTACTGCTACTACAACTACAAATTTTTTACCAAAAAACTTGTTTACCAAAAAAATTAAGTTTGCTTAATTTTCAATAATTAAAAGATAAATTAAATGAATGTTTAATGCCTTCATATGATAACCAGAAAAATGTAAATGCACAATTTCAGAGGGGGAAAAATATTTCATAAGGCTATTTTAAGCCAAAAATGTAACAAATTATTTTTGTTTGGCATTTAAATAATTACATATGCTAAAACAAAGAATTAGGTGAAGAAAAAATAAAACATGTTATAGGGCCCTAAACATGTAATATTTGTTTTTGCAGTAGTTTTTGGGGGGTTATTTTTCCAGTAAAGATATCAAAGATATTGAAATATATATCATATACATTTTTTGCTCCATATCGCCCAGCCCTAGTATCGCCACCCCCCATAATAATAATAAAAAAAAAAACATATCGGTCAGGCTTTACTGAAAACCATGCATGTCATGAGCAGTGAGCAGTAGACAAACCTGTGTCTGTGCAATTCATTCACACAGAGACACGCAGAACATTCAGGATTCATGAGCATTGCTTTAAGACATTGTCAGGTTAAAAGTTACATTTCAAATACATCTAAGATCCCTACATTTCGATCATTTCTTTTTTGCTGTCCAGCTGCTGCCCAGAAGCAGCTTTTATGTGAACACACAGTTAGAAACATGTGGTTGGCCTAATCTTGCTTAAGGTACACTAATCAAGTAGTCATTAAATTTTTCCTGTTCTTCTGCTTCAAATGCGTCATGCATCATTTGAGATAAAATGTTCTAATATCCCATGAGATAAAAACTTTGTTCACTTGGAGCATTACATTTTTCTCATCTGACCAGTATCACACATCAGGAGAGAAGACTTTTTCTTGTGGAAAACTAGCATGACTAATATGCAGTTTAAGCATATTAGGGATTTGGAGGTCAGAAGACATGGCAGACATCAGTGTTGATTACAGATAGCATCTTGACCCATGGGTAGCATGGGAAAATATATTGACGTGGTAAAAGATCCACATATTGCAACGGTTTTCACTTTCTATTGTGCATTCAGTGTAGAGCTGCAACTAACGATTATTTTTTTGTCGACTACTCTAATTATTATAATAAAAATAATCGTTAATCTAATGTTCTTTTTTTTGATTAGCTAATGAATCCTTTGATAACTTTACAAAAAAATATAAGTACAACTTCTAATATAATATTTCAACCTTTATTCATTTTCAACCAATGTGGTTGAAGTTTTTACAGTATACAAAAATAAAGAGGCAAAGAGGCAATTTTTACTATGATAAATGAGTTTACGATAGCGCTTATAATTAAACCACACTAGCTACAAAATTACAGTTTAGACCTTAACCAGGAAGTTGGTCACCAGATCACACGGTAACCAGTTAAACCATAACACCGGAGAGCGCCAGGATGTTTTCCTCTGAGGTGCTCGTGCATCGCAGTTGTGCTGCCGTGGTACACCATGTCGGTTTTTCAAAGGGAAAAAATGGCCATTTTTATTTGGCCTCTGTTTGAAGTATTCCCATACTTTTGATAACAGTGGTCTGTTTTTGTGATTAAAATGCTACTTTCTCCATTCCCAGTATGCCATTAAGCGAGATGTAAACAGTGTGACGCGTCGACGCATTTCACGCACGGATGTATTTTTGTAGTCGACATAATCGACGTGTCGTTGCAGCACTAATTCAGTGTACATTACACAGTTAATGAATTGGCACACATTCGATGCATCGTTCAGTATCATTAAACCTCTCTGACTTGTTCTGTTTTAAGCTACATTTTCAATTAATCTGGAGTGTTTGTTTAGTCTGAGGAATTAAATTGAAGTCAGATCACAGATTGTGCCATGTCAGCACACTAAAAAGTGTTGATGTAAAAATCCTCAATATATTCAGTAATGTTTAAATTTCTATGCTCAAACTGTGTTACACATTGGCCAAAGTGAGTGCTTGAAGGGTCTCTCTCTGCTATTGCTTTGTCCTGCAAAAGTGGGACACAAGGGAGACATTGTCATGCTGCATGACTCATCAGTTTCCAACTTGCTCTTTTACTTCCACCTAACCTGATGTTGCAATCATGCAGTAATGATGGCTGCCACGTCCTCACATACCCTTAAACACAGTGCTTTGTGTTTTAATAAATACAGTGGTTATAGAAAAGAATCAGCTTTAAAAAAAGCTAATTTGTTTGGCTTTGCAGCCTGAAATGAAGACACGGTTTTGGTTTATTCATCTGTATTTACTCAGTGCAACTTATAACAGCCCAGTGAAAGAGATAACACCAACATTTCAGAAAGTAATTTATAATGGATGCACAATATTATCAGAACATTATCAGAATCTGCAATATGAACATTATCATAATCGGCCTGATATGAAAAACTGTGCCGATATGCCTTGACGTTAAGACGAATAATTTGCATGTGCTCACGATGTGACAGTGATAAGATCACATCAGCAGTGTGGTCCATGTTGAAGCAAACTTTTGCCTGAATGGTGATTAGATTCATTATTTTGGATCGCTGCATTTAATCAGAGAGAGAAAGTATAGAATAACATATCCAGTGTGCGTTATTAAAAAGTCACTAGCGTGTGCAGTAGCAGCAACAAGACAAATAACATTAAAGCCGCGTTTCCACCGCAGGAACTTTACCCAGGAACTAGGGACTTGGTCCGGTACTTGGTGTGTTTCCACCGCAGGAACCAGGAACTAAATAAAAGTTCCGGGTAAAAAAAATGCCCCCCAGAAAGTCCCTGCTGGCGAGGTGGTACTTTTTTAAAGTTCCGGAACTTTCAGGGGCGGGACTTTTTGGCGCTAAACATGCTGATTGGTTGAGTTCACGCAGCATTGGTTGAGTTCAACCACCATTTATTCGGATCAACATTTTCAAAATATTACTGTTATTGTGTCATGAAATGTAATTTTAAAAGTATTTCAGGCGAGAATGTAGTTGTTTCAAACTCAAATCTGTTGTTTATTTATGAAGACAGCGCCTATTTAAAAATGTTTCGCCGATCTCTGAGACGGTGAGCTCCACGCAATCAGCGGGAGCTCAGTCCTCATGTATCCGCCGAGAAGCAGCCTCTCCTGGGATAGACCTTCTGTGCCGCTGGCTCTGATGTGTCTTTAGTGGTTAAACATAAAATATAATTCAGC
The DNA here is from genome assembly GCF_003368295.1 of Carassius auratus. NCBI lineage: Eukaryota > Metazoa > Chordata > Actinopteri > Cypriniformes > Cyprinidae > Carassius > Carassius auratus. The sequence goes on from NC_039274.1 coordinate 21,720,164, forward strand.
TGCGGGGTAAATCTAACAGGTTTTCTTTGGTCTGTATTCAATTTATCTATATGTTAAAATGAAAATAAAAAGGCAAGTCTATATAATTATTTCATTGTAATGGCTGTATATAACGTAACACTTATCCCTGAACTAAGTACATTTCTGCAGCTGTTATTATGTTTAAATGAAAATGAAAGGAGGCATTGGTATTTTATATCCTATTTCGTTTTATTGTAAATATACTGAGGGGAAAATAACAGTAGCCAAAGCGATCGGAGTTCACGCAGCATTGGTTGAGTTCAACCACCATTTATTCGGATCAACATTTTCAAAATATTACTGTTATTGTGTCTTGAAATGTAATTTTAAAAGTATTTCAGGCGAGAATGTAGTTGTTTGAAACTCAAATCTGTTGTTTATTTATAAAGACAGCGCCTATTTAAAAATGTGTTTCGCCGATCTCGTAGACTGTGAGCTCCACTCGATCAGCGGGAGCTCAGTCCTCATGTATCCGCAGAGAGCAGCCTCTCCTGGGATAGACCTTCTGATATGTGCCGCTGGCTCTGATGTGTCTTTAGTGGTTAAACATAACATATAATTCAGGTGCGGGGTAAATCTAACTGGTTTTCTTTGGTCTGTATTCAATTTATCTATATGTTAAAATGAAAATAAAAAAGGCGAATTTATATAATATTTCGTTTCATTGTAATGGCTGCATATACACATTTCCCTGAACTAAGTACATTTCTGCAGCTGTTATTATGTTTAAATGAAAATGAAAGGAGGCAGTGGTGTTTTATATCCTATTTTGTGTTATTGTAAATATACTGAGGGGAAATTGCTGTAGCCAAAGCCATCTGAGTTCACGCAGCATTGGTTGAGTTCAAACACCATTTATTTGGATAATTTTCAAATATTACTGTTATTGTGTCATAAAATTTAATTTTAAAAGTATTTCAGGCGAGAATGTAGTTGCTTAAAACTCAAATCTGTGGTTTATTTATAAAGACAGCGCCTATTTAAAAATGTGTTTCGCCGATCTCTGCGACGGTGAGCTCCACTCGATCAGCGGGAGCTCAGTCCTCATGTATCCGCCGAGAAGCAGCCACTCCTGGGATAGACCTTCTGATATGTGCCGCTGGCTCTGATGTGTCTTTAGTGGTTAAACATAACATATAATTCAGCTGCGGGGTAAATCTAACAGGTTTTCTTTTGTCTGTATTCAATTTATCTATATGTTAAAATGAAAATAAAAAAGGCGAATTTATATAATATTTCGTTTCATTGTAATGGCTGCATATACACATTTCCCTGAACTAAGTACATTTCTGCAGCTGTTATTATGCTTAAATGAAAACGAAAGGAGGCAGTGGTATTTGATATCATATTTCGTTTTATTGTAAATATACAGTAAGGAAAATTGCAGTAGCCAGGACGAGCAGACTGAAGTTATCAAGTACGCTGCTGTTTATAGATTCACCGGACTTGCGTCGTCGCGGACATCACACTCCCCAGAGGAATGCACAAAGTCTGAACCAACTACCGAGGATGCACGTCCAAAATCAGCGTACTTTTTTTTTTTTTTTAATCAGCGGTAATTTGTATTGAGAAACGCGCGCAGACCTACGTCACCAGTCTATTTGCCTAATCTACCCGGTACTTTACACCGCGGTGGAAACACAGAAAGCAACAGGTCTGGGGGGAAAAAAGTTCCTGGGAAAAAAAAGTTCCTGGTACAAATGTTCCGGGTAATTTCGGTGGAAACGCGGCATAAGATTGTGTTTCTTAGTAATTGATGTCATAAAATCACAAGATTGATTTTAAAGGTATAGCTTAAAAATTTAACAATGACACTTGTAAATTAATTTTATACTGATTTATTCATGTATTATTATTATTATTATATATTATTTTCAAATTATGAAAATCGAACACAAGGGGCTCTTTTTTTTTATTAAATCTAACTATTTTGCTTTAGACCTTCAACAAATGTTAAATCTTCAAACAAAATTTTAAGGTTAACACTGCATCTATCTGAATGAAAAAAAATGTGCAAAAATAAAAATTATTTGTTTGAAACATCTGTGCAGGGAGAGACTTGTTTCTGAACAAAAGAAAATGTATCTGAATCGGCATCAGCTATTGGCCAAAATGAGTTAAAAATATCAGCAAATTGGATATCTGCTAAATTTCCATATTGTGCATCCCTACAATAAACTATGGGTGGCAAGGCACAGTCAAAAGATCTCTGGGATAAAGTTGTGGACTGGCACAAGTCAGGAGATGGATTAGAAAAAAAAAAAACTGGTCAGCGAGGCGATCAAAATGCAGACAGCAACTCTGAAGCAGTTGCAGGAATTTATGGCAAAGAAGCAGTCATTGTGTGCATGTGACAACAATATCACAAATTCTCCACAAATGTGGCTTTGTGAAAAAAAAAAAAAAAAACTCAAACCACTCATCGAGAGGCCACATGCAGTCTCAAAGTCACATACAGTTTTGGTTTTACCAATACGCTCCTTGAAGATTGTGAGGCAGATGAGACTAAAATGTACTTATTTTATGGCTGCAACAACTACCGTATTTTCTGGACTATAAGTCACACTTTTTTTCATAGTTTGGCTGGTCCTGCAACTTATATCCAGGTGCGACTTATTAATCAAAATTAATTTGACATGAAACAAGAGTAATGAACCAAAAGAAAACATTCTCTAGGCTCCTCAGTGCTCCTGTAGCCTACCACTGAAAATTCTGAATTTCAAAACTTGCTTAACGTTACCAGCAACTGTTGAACTCGCTGGCTTATGTTAATTTTAGCCTATTCAGCCTCCCGGGTATGTTCTTTATGCTATTGTGTAGCTAACTGTTAATGTGTTATGTTAACATACCGGGCACCTATTCAGCCTGTTCTGTGTACTATTGTGTACCATAAGCTGAATAACTTGTCTTTCCTGATTATCAGTATCTGCTCTTGGTCTTGGATTTTGTTAAATAAATTAAGTTAATATTTCAGTTAAGTTTTCAGTTGTTTTCAGTGGTATGCTATAGGAGCACTGAGCAGCATAGAGGGCCCTCTCGCAGCTGTAGATGGGTGATTCTCACGAAATTGTAGTTTCAAAGATTTCATATATGACATTTAAAAAAATGTTTGTATCAACAAATTTTCTTTTTAAGCATTAAGAGCCGGGTCTGAAGTGTCAGTGAACATAAATTTTAAAAAGTTTTACTGACAATTTAACAACTTTTTGAACATATTTTCCAAAACATGTCCTTAAAAATCTCATTACCGTAACACTCTGAAAAGTCCAGTGATGTGGGGAAAAATAATACATTTTCACATTTTTAAAAATGGTTTATTAACAGTCATGCACAGTTACTTGAAACTCTGGAATAAAATATATTTTTATAATAATATTTTTATGTGATTTTCAATTATTTCTCTCATTACCGCAACACCTTCTGCATTTTGCAGCCAATTTTTTTTTTTTTTTTCAGTAAAAACTGAAATATTTTCAAAATGATGTTGCAAACCTGAAAGAACATAATGTATAGATTCTGCACATACATTTAAAAGCAGACTACTATTTTTCAATTTCTTAAATAAATCTTAAAAGAACACATGTTGCGGTAATGATACATAGGTTACGAAAATGAGGTTCATGATTTCGGTAATGATAATAGGCATATTAAGTATGTGGTATAGTCAAACAAATAATATTTAATGTAGAAAATAAATTAGATAATATTGGCATGAATTATTTTGCAGTGCTTCATAACTAGATAACATAGGGTATAAACACCAGGGGCCATTTTCACAAACTAAATGTTGATCCTAACTCCACATCTTTAGGACTCTTCGACTCTTCTTCGAGTACTTCATAAAGTGTTTTTATGTAAAATCAGCTCTTAAATCTGTGAAAAGTTAGTAGTAGTCAAGAGGACACCTAAATCACAAAGACCAAATCCTAAACAATCCTAAAATGGCTGTTTCCACAGCAATCCAGTTTGGATTTCTTTTACCTTTGTACTAAATCTTACTGTCATATCAGCCATAATAATTCTAGTCTGTTATTTAAAAGGCTGCTTATACATATAACAATTATTTATAATATGCAGACATGTAGAAGCTGACAATTAGCTGAACATATGCTTGTTTAATTAGTGACACTCTAGTTCAAACTTTATTTGAATATTGCAACATTTTTATTTTGAAATCTTTATTTGATTATGGCAACATGATATCTCATTCTACAATATTTCTATTATAAAATAACTGACAGAGACCCATCCCTTATCAGCCAATCACTGTGGGTGTAGTTAGTAATCATGCTGACATCATCCATACCAAAAAGGTCATCCTCACTCTTTTTCTTAGCTTAAGATTTCTCCCCATTCCTTAGTAAAATTCTGTCACAGCTGCTTTATGAATAGGTTTTATGAGAAGCAGTTTAAAGGGCACCCTATGGTTTTCCACAAAAATAAATACTTAATAGTGTAATGTTAGAAAACAAAGAAGACTAATATTAGTTTTATTATTTTAGTCTTATTATTAAAAAATGATTCACAATACATTATTACAAAATAATGTTTTTTATTTTATTTTATATTTTATGTAATAATCATATAATTATGTAATAACTATTTATTAATAGTCACTGACAGTGGGAATGTAGTCTTTGAAAACTCAAGTGGATTTTTTTCTTTCTACTGAAAGAGTTGGTTCTGGTAAAGAGTATACCCAAGTGTGAACCTAAAGTTTTTCCAAAATCGCTCATTCCTCAAAAGATGATTCACAATATATTTTTCTTTTTTCCTTAAAGATGTTCTCATTCAATTTAACCCTAACCATTCTATAATAATTGTTTTTGAATTAGAATTTAAAACTGCTGCATTTTTTCATATTTAAATACACTGCCATTCAAAAGTTTAGCATCAATAATAAAAAATAAAAAAGTTTTTTAAAGCCTCTTCTGCTCATCAAGGCTGCATTTATTTGATCAGAACTACAGTAAAAACAGTAATATTATGATAAAGTGATTATCTTTTTAATATACTTTAAACCAGAATTTTATTTCTGTGGTGACAAAGCTGAATTTTCAGCATCATTACTCCAGGTTTCAGTGTCAAATGATCCTTTAGAAATTATTCTAATATGACATACAGCCAAGTATGGTGACCCATACTCAGAATTTGTGCTCTGCATTTAACCCATCCAAAGCGCACACACACAGCAGTGAACACACACACACACACACAAAGTTATGTTGCTCAGTATAAAAATCATTACACTTATAGAAAGTCCTCATAATGATAGATGCACCAACATTTGTGTAGGCTTCCCAACCATTTTTGATAACTACTCCTGCTGTAACCTCTAAACCATAATGTCTCTCTCCTTCCTGGGGTTTGGTGGGTTGGTATAAACGTTTTCTCTGAAATTGGTCACCCTAGCCTTTGCTTAAGCTTTTTTGTTTTGTTATTAAATAATATTTAATTCAATAACTCATTATATATATTTAACAATAGTCTGTATGATTAAATTCTCATTACCGAAAAAGAGGTTCTCTCTACCGCAACTGGCCTTAAATTGTTGCGGTGAGTGAAAATGGTGTGGCGGAGGATGAGGTGTCTTAGCATGTTTTGCTAACAACAGAGAAGCCACGACGATTTAGCTAAATTTTTACTCCGTGTATATAATCAGTCATTAATGAAGTATATTTTCATAGAAAATTTGTAATTAATATTTTTCTAAATGTGGAAAACTACCCGTTTCGGTGATGATAATCAATTTGTCGTGTAGACGTTCTGACAAGAGAATTTTACACTTTTAACTGGAACAATATGAAGTTATCTGCCTACCTTGTTGGTATTTCGAAGGTTCTGCCTAATGTGTTGCTTCATTTAAAATCAAGATTTATATTTAAAAAAAATTGTGAGCATAAATGACCCTCAAAAAATATTGCGGAGGTTGAGAACATTAGTCATGGACACTTTATATTTCCACTATTGTATCATTATTATTATACATGAATATTCAGTCTGTCATTTTTCTGTCATGTGAAAAATTATGGAAGAATATCCATTTACTTTTTTCAGAATACTTTAATTGTAATTTGTTTAAATTACAACATAACATAAGTTAAGATACAGCTGGACGCATTGCGGTAATGAGAATTTCAGCAGAAAATCCAATAAAATGCAAAAATAATTAATTCCTATGTTGAAATTACTCTTTGTGCAAGGTAGAGAACAGTATTGTCTTTATTATGGTGTTTTTAGATATTACTAAATTGCATGTTTAATATCTAAAATCACTAGTGACATGGCGTTTCAACTGTTTCGTGAGAATGACCCTAATGTTTTCTCTTGGTTCTAAATAAATGCGACTTGTGTCCAGTGCGACTTGTTTTTTCCTCGTCATGATGTATTTTTGGACTGATGGGACTTATACTTAGGTGCGACTTATAGTACTAGAAATACTGTAATCAAAGTTAATAAAAATAATCAACAACAAATGTCATCTTCGTTAAACTTCCGCCAGTCACGTCAAAACACATCAGTGAATAACGCATTTCTGTGGATGAAATGCACCTAAAAATAGTGGATGAAACGGAGTGAGCTGCTGCGAGAAAGATGCGTGATCCAAGCTGCCAACAACCTGGGAATACTTTATTTTAAACTTCAAGCTAATGCATCTGCATAACGTTTAACACTGCTTGTCCAGTAAGGCACTTTGACAGGTAATTAATTTTATAATTTTAGAGAAGTTCATGTGAATTTTTATTTAACATCTTAAATATTCATCTGTACTTTACATTGAACTATGGAACGGTCTCAGAACACTTGTAATATAGTGCACAAATAATTTATGGTGCTTTTTAATGTTTTTGTGCCTTTCGTGGGGCCTAATAATAATAATAATACAGTATATTATATGCTGAATATTGGATTTGGATTGGTTTCATCTGACCGGTACCCAGTTTGGCAGAAAATGGGAATATCGGAGTAATACCGATACCGAGTATCGGATCGGTGCACCCCTAAAGTTAGTAGACTTACATGGAAATATTCAAGCACAGTTTATTTGTTGTTTTTTTTTTTTGATTTATTGTATTTGTCAGTTTGTTTTAATTTGTTTCTTTGTTCTTACAGTATCTTATTTTGTAAATATAAAAAATGCATGCACACTGGTGCATTTACAAATTGATGCTCTATATTCATTTCCTTAAATATTTATTTTACATTTCAGAATATAAAGCAATTTAAATTCACAATTTTTCATTTATATATATCTATATACTCAGGGGTTATGTGATGAAAGTTGAGTCGAAGTCAACTTGTCACTGATGACATTAGCATAAGCCTGGAGCTTTAAAAAACATTTTGTGCACAGCTATGGCATATGACACAGAGCTGCCCACATGGTTATTTGCTCCTATAACAACTCATTTTTATCAGTTCTTTTGTCTGTGGGTTGTTATTTCTCTCAGCTTTCTGCTCGTTCTAAAATAAAATAACGTTACTGATAAAGTAGCACAGTAAAGATCACATTCATAAACGCATTAGTGAGCGATTGCGTGTGAATTAATTCTACCTGGCAGCGTCTCTCTACTAGTAGTGAAGCTGTGGGATTTAGTTAAGAAATAAATCATAGAACTTTTGAGTTTCTAAGCTATTTTATTGAGATCACAGAACTGTGTTGACAATACATTTCCGCACTGAATTATTCTGTGTGGGAGCTGTCTGTGTGTGATATACAAGCTACTTACAGTGCAGCAGCGCATTAGATTAGAACGGCGTTAACTTGATTGTACAATAAACTGTTTGTAACGTGCGTTCGATTTCAAATATACAATAATATAATCACACCTGTCTCGTGGAGCTTTCCAGTTTGGAAACCGAGCGTAAATGTGAAGTTTTATTAATTTGTTTTAATAACGATTTATCATCCTGTCATTGTGCGCTCTATAGGACCACCAACTAGTCAACGTCAAGCTTAAAGTGTCATGGCGGAGCACTGAAGTAGACTAATCGATTAGTTGGTGCAACCCCTAATAAACTATATATATATATATATATACACACACACACACACACACACACACACACACACACACACACACACACAAAAGTACTGATAGGAATTCCGTTAAAGTACTGGATCCATGAGCAGTAATAACGTTAAAACCTTAACTATATCCATCACTAGGCAAAATACCATCAAATTCTTGAGGCAAATCTGATGCCCTCTGCCAGAAAGTTGTCAATGGGGAAACAGGTTTACCTTTCAACATGACCAATGACCCAAAGCACACAGCAAAACTTAGCACACAGTGATTGAAGGAGAAAAAGGTCAATGCTCTTGCACGGCCTAGTCAGAGCCCAGACTTAAACCCCACTGAAAATCTGTGGAATGACTTAAAGACTGCAGTCCACAAATGCTCACCATCAAATTGAACTGAACTTAATCAGTTCTGCAAAGAGGAGTGGGCAAATATTGCAAAGTTAGTAGAAACAAATGCCAACAGACTAAAGGCTGGAATTAAAGCAAAAGGTGGTTCATCAAAGTGCAGACTCAAGAGGGTGATCCTTTTTCCAACTCAGTTATTCTTGTTTTTTAATTATTTTCTGACATGTTGGTGCTATATTTTTCACTTGGATGTTATAAGTTGCACTGGGTTAATACAGCTGGATAAAAAAAAAACTATGTCCGTCTTCATTTCAGCCTGCAAATCAACAAAACGTGATTATTTTAAAGACCACTGTAAATGTGCTGAATTTAATAATGCACTAATTGTGGTTCTGACTCTGATGCCAAAATGACCACCTCAGTATTACAGCATGACATAATATTAGTAAAGGATTGTGTTTGCAATTATCAATGTTAAAAGCAATTCTAATCATTGTCAGATAACATTATGTACTTCTGTTTGTGTTTTTTTGTTTTTTTTTTCCACAGTACATCTTTGGGGAGTTCAGCCCAGATGAGTTCAATCAGTTCTTTGTGACTCCCCGCTGTTACGTCGAGGTAAAATATTCACACACTTGAATGCATCTTGAAGGCACTTGAAATGTTATGCTGTCCAAAGCAGTCTTTAACCTTTAGAGAAGTAATTACTTTTACTTTATTTTTGTTTGCAATTACCATTTTTCTAAATGTAATCTAATTCTCTATTACCATAATGATATTGTGTTGGGGTGGAGCTTGTTTTTTTGAGTTTAATATATGTAAAATAACTTTTGTATTTTCCATTTTTCCCTACACGTGCAGCAGTTTAGCACAAAATGAAAACCGTCTACCCTAGTCAGTGTTTAATTTATACATTTGTTTCTTTGCAAATTTAAATGGCAAATTTCTATGTAAAATTAAATGTGCAAATGTTGCATCATCTGAAACTGAATTTGACACTGCACTTTTAATGTATCGGTTAATAATAATGGTACAAATAGTTACTTTTAAATCTTGCTCCAGTTTGTTACACAAGGTATGGGGAATGTTACTTCAAATATAGATACATTGCCGTTTTGCATGTTACATTGCCAATGTTATGCTACCATACTCTACATCCACCTTTTTCCCTCTTTTTCTTCTGTAGAAAAAACTGCACACGTCATTATTTAGCACACTACATCCTCTGTCTGTTTTAATTGCAAATTAAACTCTGGCCTTCCACTCCAAATAGCATGTTATAAAAATTTTACTTGTGTTTAGTTTAGATAACATTTAAATTTGTAGGTTAGAAAGGTTTGTTTGTGTACATCTACTTTTATTGACTTCATGTGATTAATCTCGTTCAAATTTCTTATCAGCTTCCCCCATTCAATGATAAAGTCTCCTGCGTCAGCCATTCCTCAGGTAAGATCAAAGCATCACTTGAATGTTGCTACAAGTATTGATTCAGAAATAAAGATACGAGCTATAAATGACTAAATTCATAAATTACTCCGACATGAGAACATACAATGGTTTTCATGTATTCTGCATTGACCGTATCTTACATCCTCACACGGAAAACAAAATTTGTAATATTAATTTTACCTATTCACATTCTAATCCTTAATTGGTAGAATGGTCCTCATTCATCAGAGTTGAATATAAACCTCCTTAGGCGACATGCCAATATATGTACTTCTAATAATCTCTCCCGAGACAGTATCATATTGCCCTCTCAGGTAGTTGTGACCTTCACCCTCATCTGTATCAATTATTTAGGAGGTTACTGCACTCCTGCTGTGCCTTACATAATGGAATCATTGAGACGGCAGGTTTGCGGTGAGTTTTCGGTCCACTACACAGTGCCTTACTCTTCTGATTATGTTGCAGAACTCAACACTCAGGTCTTAAACACTGACAGCTTTCTAAACCTTCCCCTTTTTCAACCTTAAACCCTTACTTCTCATTTTTGCCTGTCCATTTAATCTTTGGAGCTTTGCATGCCTAGGTGCCGGCGTCTCTCTGGCGCATATGTGCATCTACCTGCAGTGCTTGGAGTTGGCGGGAGACTTTTGACATTTTTATTTGTATTTTCTGGAAATTCTCTTTCTAAATCCATCACATCTCCAGAGTGGACTAAGAATGTGACTTCATGGACCGTCTTTCAGGATCTCTAACTTCACCTGAAAACGTGGCAGTCTTGACAGTCCACAACCTGCTTATGAGTTCGTTCTTCATGTTTTTTCCTAAAATAAAACCTCTAAAATGAATACTAACAGAGGATATATGGTCTTATCTATTCATTTGTCCACTGCTTGGGAACTTCTTCCCATGGTGACTTCTGGGTGTTTTGATTTCGCTGATCACTGGCTACTTTTAAGACTCAAAGTCTTACAGTAATTGTGACTTGCATTCACTAACACTGTTTCATTCACTTCAAACTATCCTTCACTGCTTAGTCTGCACAGTTCAGTACCACAGCCACTTCTTTTGTATCCTGTCAGATTTGTTGTAATTAATAACTACATGATTTGTTGTGAATACAACTTTGTTCATATTTTAGCCTTTAGAATAGCTTATTAAATAATCAAGTTAAGATTTGTAACTGGAAACTTTTCTAATTTAAAATGGAGTACTTCCCTGTGGAAATTCCAGTTTTGCTGTGCCTTTTTAATCTAACTGACATGTTTTGATCTACAGGAGACGACTACCAGCATATCGAGTTTGGCGTGGATGAGGTAATGAATGCAGAGTCTGTGGCAGTGAAAGACTCGCTGTACAAAGTCTCCAGCACTCTTAATCCTCAGGCCCCTGAGTTCATCTTAGGCTGCCAACCACCTCAGAAGGCCCTTCCCACAGCCACGCCAGTCGCTGATATCCCAGATGGCACCGACTTCGACTCCCTATGTTGCAGTAACTCCGAGACCTCAGTCCTGGGCAGCCACCAGGCCTGCTCTGATATGGATGGGGTTTCGGGCGGCTTGGGGCAACGGAAGAAAAAGAAAAAGCGGCCGCCAGGATACTACAATTATCTGGAGGGTTCTGACAGCACTGGTTTGGCCACAGATGAAGTGGAGGCCTCAGGCCTGGTTAACGGACATTCTCCAAATGCTCCACTCCTGGGTTCAGAGGACATGGTAGGGGAAGTGCTAGCTGGGGCTGAGCTCATCCCCCAAAATTCTGTAACATCCAGCACATCTACACCCCAAGCCGACCCTTTTTCCCATCAGAGGACTTGTGAAAGCCCTGAAAATTTGACATTGGACTTGACTAGCGGAGCTGCCTCTTTTTCAGACAGAAATGGGGCATCTTCTTCGTCTACTTCTTCGTCCTCTCAGAGCAGCGGGGTGGCACAGAGTGCCAGGACTGCAGAGCAAAATGCAGAACCCCCAGCTCTAGAGAATCCAGTACTCCTGGGTAACGGAGGGCACAGCTCCTCTCCTCCATCTCCTCTTCCCCCTGATGCTGCTGTGGCCACCCTCAAAACCACAATTCCTGCTACTACTGATGAGAGGGAGGCTGAGGGCTCGGGGGAGGCTAACGGGCTGCCAGAGACTGCCTCGGCTGCTGGAGCTGCAGATGGACTCCAAGACAGGGTTGAAATGGGCGAGGTGCAGTCAGCTTCCTCTGTAACTCCTCTCTCCTTAGACTCTGAAGTTCAGCCGCCAGTCTCGCCCAGTCCCACTGCAGCACCTGTGGCCAACCCCCCGAAATCCTGGGCCAGCCTCTTCCACAACTCCAAGCCTCTGCCTGGAGGTCCTCAGGCTTACGTTGAGGTAAAGAGTATGCCTGCTGTCGTCACTTTCACTCCGGCTGCTTCAGAGTTACCTGAAAAGGCCATTGAGGTGCATGAAGGCCCTATCCCTGTGTCTGAAGACCCTATGGCCCCAAAATTGGCAGGTAAAATGTGACATGAATATGCATTCTGTGTGAATGGCTTGTTTTCGGTTTTAATCTTTATCAAGATCCTTCTCCACACTAAGCTTCTATATTTATGTAATATTTAGAATGAACAACGCAGCAGCGGAGCATCAAAAAATTTAAATGCAACAATATCTTTTACAACATCACTGCATCTCGCACGCCACTAATGACACTCCCTGATGGACACCTTACATTCAAATGCAAATGTTTTTCAAATTCTACTAATTTTACTTCCTTGTTCACAATCTCCGCGTCACTCGCAGGCACAGCACTCAATTCAGCATGTGTTTGTGCGTGCTGTCTGCATCACTCATAGCACGTGCCTATATCGTATGCCATATCGGAAAAATTTTTTCTATCGTTATCAAAGTACTGTCGATAAATATCGATACCAATTTATCACCCAGGCCTATCACCAATATTTTTTTTTTCATTGCTGGAGAGTGTATCAAGTTGTTCCGATTCCGATACTAGTATCAGAAATATCTCCGATACCACAACAAATTCTGGCATCATACATGACAAGTACATGAACCCATATACCGATCCGATACCATTTTCTTACACAAAACCTAGTTATGACCGCTAGCTTTGCCTAACCGCTGCACGGTTCTTCCTCGCTGCTCCGAATGCATTGCAAACACAGGAAGTTGTGCTGTGTTGCCACAAGCAACCCATTTAGAGCGGCGTAGAAGAAATGAAAACGCATTAGCAGTACTGCGTCATCTATATATGACTGGATCGCTCATCGTGTTCTAAACTGCCAACAGACAGCGAAGCCGCTTCTATATTATAGATCAGTGGTTAGCAGTATGTCTCTGTAGTACCGGTAGTTACCGACTCCCGAGTATATTCGGTACCCGCAGCTGCATTCAGTCGCTTCTGTGTTAGTCAAAGCGCAGGGCTCCAGACAGTAGCCGACTATATACTAGTGTCTGTGAATATTAAACTGAATAAAGTAAATTGACAATATATTAAGCTACTGTTGTAGCCTACAGTAGATTTAGCTATGCCTCTATGTAGTAATAATAATAGGTCTCTATTAATAATAATAATTGTCTACACAGTTGCTAGTTTTTTACTTGTTTTGTTGTAAAGAGATTATCTGATTAATATATAATTTTTTTTATATTCCTAGACTTTTGTTGCAGTTTTTTATACAGTTATATTGTAAAACTAAAATACCTTTTTTAGTTTGCGGTGTTAGATTTTTGGCTGCATTTGAAGTTCTTTTTCGCTTAAGAAAATAAATACTGTCAAATTCATGTCGGATAATAAAAATATTGTATTTGTTCATGTTTTATTAAGGGATCAGTCTGAAGCACACCATAAAATAATTCTAGCAATTTAAACAGGGCTAGTAGTATATACAGATACACACCCAGGTATCGGATCAGTACTCGGTATCGGCCGATACCCTGAGCCCAGGTATCGGAATCGGTATCAGGAAGAGAAAAAGGGTATCGGAACATCTCTAGTCATTTCCAGAGTAAGGGTCTTTGCACACAGAGTCCGAAATTTTCACATGCTTTTTTTCTTTTATTTGTATTCACCATCCTTTCCTATCAAAATGCATGTTACAGATATGAAAAGCAGAAAATCGAACCTGAATCCAAAATTCGGATGCAGTGTGTAAACATTGACACAATGTAAAGTCGTATTTATTATTCAATGTGTGAAGTCTCCGTGTGCAATGGCCTTAAGGCTAAAAGCTAATATCCATATGTTAGTCAAGTAGCATATGGATGTCATAAAATATTTTTCATATGACTGAATTTGTGTTTAACATAATTTAATAAAGATATTGTAAGTTACTAATAATTATAATGCTTACAGCTTATCAGCTACAGAAAAATAATCAAACAACATCACTGACATCAATTCGATACAAGTTTATGGACTCCTTTTATAATCAGTGATTCTATCACTGCATGATTCATAAATCCCTTCTACTTCGTGCATGCATCTGCACTTGGTTTATGATGAGAGAATTTGAAAGAACAGAATTCAGACTCTTCTGAATGCCTTTGGCCATTGCATTCATAAGCTCAACAGAGTTGTGCGATTTGGTTATAACGCATAACACTTAAAGCTTTTTTGAGGAAATATTAGGTAGGGATGCACCGAAATTTCGGCCACCGAAAATTTTCGGCCGAAAATGGCCTTTTCGGTTTTCGGCCGATAGACTTTTATCACCGAAACAACACGGCCGAAATGTTGTGATGACGCAAAAAGAAACCGCGACCTGCACGTGCACCTGCATAGCGAAGACCACGAGCTCCACGCGACATTCACTTAACACCAGTGAGAACATTCTCTCTCTTCTTATTCCTTTATTCGCAGCACTAAAGCGTCTCCTAACAAAGAGATTAAGACGGACCACGAAGTAAAAACAAAGAAAAGTACAGTCTTATAGAGTCTGTTAGCACACGTCTCACTGAGATCTTTTCGGATCCTCTGCACTTCATCGCGAATGTGCTTGATCCGCGTTATAAAGACCATTACTTGGATGCGGAAATAAGGCAGCGTGCACGAGAAATGATCCAGGCCGCGCTGGATGCGGAGAACCCGCGTGGAGACGGAGAAGCGCCAAGCGCAGGAGACAGATCAGAGCGCAGAAAAAAAGACTGGTCTCTGCCAGATGAGTGGCATGCACCATTGTTGTCTGATATGTTCAGTGGAATTCTGCAAGAAAGTGCCTCAAATAATAATACGTTGGCTATTTTGTTCTTATACACACACACACATATACATACATAATATCAAATTGTAGCCATATTTATGCTAGATTTTCTGCTAGATTTCTGCTTTAATTTGATAAAAAATGTTTATTTATGCCCTGGCCCTATTTAAATACACTCTCTCAAATATTTCTCAAATGTCAGGCAGATGACAAGCTCAACTGCTCAACAGCTAGATGGTTATCTGTCTGAAGTCCCCATCCCCAGAAGTGATAACAGTCTTGCCAACTGGAGAAGTGATGCACTTTCTAGTCCTACATAGAAAAAATTCAAATGCACTTGAAGAGAACTGTTCATTTTAAAACCTTTCTGCAGGCCAGTAGGCCTGTACATTATTATTAAATATACACATGAGTGGGATAAATTTTTAGTTTGAATTTTATTTTATACTGTGCATTGTTGCAATGTGCTTAATAAATATTTGCATCATTTGTAATTATGTATTTTTCTTTTTTTTTTTTTTTTTTTTTTTTTTGTAAGTTATGTAATTGTAATTATCTTTGAAACTTTAATATTAATTTATGCGATTGCAATGTCTTAATTTTAGTAAAGTTAGTACACGGTCATAGCAATAAATGCAATGATACTAATAATTGGCATAATTTCTTTCGGTGTTTCGGTTTCGGTTTTCGGCCTTGGTTTTCTCTTTTTCGGTTTTCGGTTTCGGCCAAGAATTTTCATTTCGGTGCATCCCTAATATTAGGGCTTACTTGTTCCATTATATTAATCAGATATAAAAATACTAGCCTGATGATGATAATAATCTTGATATCATCAAAAGCATCAGCCACAGGCTCTGACCATCACTGATGCATGATAATATTCTCTATCAGCACAACCCTAAAGGAAATGCTTGCTAACTCATTTTCTTAGATTGTTCTCCCAAAAATGAAACTAATTTACTTGCCCTCGTATTTTTCTAAATCTGACACTTTCGTTCATCTTCAAAACAAAAATATATTTCTAAAATATTCTTAGAGGTTTTTGTCTGTTTATTGAAAGTCTAGTCCACTTAAACTTTAATGCTTCAAAAAGTGTGCATACTAAAGGCATACTAAAAATAATCTGTATGATGAACAGAATTAATTTAGGCTTTCATTCTCTTAGTCTGATAAATGCTAATTCATGGAGCAAATAAAATACTGTAAACCAAAACTCAACAATACTTACTGTGAGGTTTATTCTCTTGTCATACATAAGCATTAACTAGGCTCAAACGTGCTTGTATGTGCTTTTGAGCAATAATCATTTATATTGATCTAAATTATTTTCCTTTTATAAAGCGATCGTGTCTTCAGAAGACTTTGATTTAAACGGCTTTATCCACATGAATTACATTTAATTTTGGCTTGATTAACGATTGGATGTGTCAAAAGTTTTGAGCGAGCAGACTTTCAATGAAGGGATAAAGATCTTTTAGATTTAGTTAAATATCCTTATTTCTGATTTGAAGATAAGGATTCTTATGGATTTGGATTAAAATGAGAGCAAGGTATTTAAGTTTAAATTCTTGGGATAAACTGTTCCTTTATTTGTATTTTTTTATTTTATTTCTTCCATATCTGTATTTAATTTATGATGTTTGACATTATCAAGGCACCAGCATATGGTTAAATGACATGGTTTAGGTTAACATTTCCTAGTGAAAGTGGGGGAAAGAAAAAGGAAAAAACGTGAGGTTGAAATGACAAGCTAATTTGTTGAAACTATTCCTTTTGATTCTGTGGTTCATGTTTCTGTCCATAAGATGGCAGCAGCATAACGCATTGCTGATTTGTGGACAGCACCTAAACACTCCAGACATGTTATAAGGACCTCTTTGCTCGGTTCTTTTAAAAACCACATGTCCTCTTCCTGATGCTCAAATTAATCATGACATGTCTCAGGTAAAGGCCAACCCAGGTGCTGTTTACTCATCATATTGCTAACATTAATGCTCAGAATGGGAATTCACGGGAATCCCAGTCCGTCTCCATCTGAAGTACAAAAGCAGGGTGGATTTCCATCCAGAAATCCAATGGCTACTGCTTATTTTAAAACTGTGTCCTAATTTTGTGACCTTGGAACCAATCTCCGGGACTCTCCACTGCTTTTAACACTTTTTTTTGGGGTTTCCCCTGCTGTTTCTCAAATATGAGAAATCTTGCGCGATTATACCGTTTTATGATTGGACACATTCTATTGATCTCAGCATTGGCTTATGTGCCACTCAAACATTGAGTTTGACTCTCTTCTCCTGGGTAAATGCGTGCTCTGTTGCGTAACAGGAAGAGCGTTTGCTTGCTTGATGGCATTTTTGTGACTTTCAGATGTGTTTATCTTCAAGGCTGCTAATGGAGATGTGATTTATATGGCATTGTGAATCTGTTTTTATTATACATATATACTTGAGCTAGAAAAGGTGGTTGTGAAACAAGTTTCTTTCCATCAGCGTTCCTTTTGTCACTCGCTTATCTCTTTTGATGTAAGACACTTGGACAGGCACTAAGTGGAGAGGAGTCTCAGCTCTTGTCCTGACCATTGGCTGCCCTCATATGTTTTCAGAGTAAATCTACAGAGTGCTATTATGCATTTTGTTTGGCTTTCAGATTGCATTTCGACTCCGTCTGCTGGTTTGAGTTAATAATGAATGTGATGTGGCCAATCAAAATTTACCCCCATTTCCTTTTGCCCTTTATTTTATTAATCTTATGTATAGTGCATCATGTTTATAAATCAGTTAAACAATAGGCAAATAGCCACTATACTTTAAACCATCCAATCGATTCCCAATTGATTTTTCATTTTCAGTAAAAAGTAAAATGGGTTGTATTTTCAGCATCCCCTTCAACTTGAAGTAACATTAACATTTTTACTGTCCAGGGGAAGATGGTGATTTGACATGCATAGCAAAACTGAAAAATACACTTAACTCCATTCAAATGTTGATAAATTCAGATTACCACATTACCATTATTTCAGCCTTCCTAGGCGTGGTACAAAATTCTCCTAATTTTTGCCACAATTAGCTTCATTGTGCATCAGCATGCAAGGTTAGAGTGATGGACATAGCATTATTTTTCACTCCACTGACAAGAGATGGTTAATGATGATTGACTAATTTGTCCAGACTTGTCTTTAGACTGTATATCTAGTTAAATTGTTATTTCTGTTCAAAAACAATCTCGTGTAAATGCTGCCCAAAGCAACACCCCTCTAATACTCCATCTTGAAAATATGAGGTTTGCACATCCCCAGTATTTCATCCATGAACATGATACATTTTTCTATTCATCTGTCAGAATTAATCGAGAATGTGAAGTTGATACACAAACCAGTGTCTTTGCAACCAAGAGGACTGATTAACAAGGGAAACTGGTGCTATATCAATGCTGTATCCTTTTTCTGCACCACAGTTCTTCCAGTCTTAATGATCTTGTTTAAACTCAACAATACTGAATTGATCAAGCATGTCTTGTTTATATATCCTTCCTTGACACTGAGCTTAAGACCCTGCAGGCCCTGATTGCATGTCCTCCCATGTATCATCTGATGAAGTCTATTCCCCTTTTCACTGAGACTCAGAGACCCTGCACATCCACACCCATGATGGATAACTTGTAAGTTTCAGCCTACTTCGCTGCCATGATAAATAATTATTTCTGCTGTTCTACAAGGCCTGAACTACATTCAAAATTAGTGATTGATTTTAAACTTGGTTCCGATCTATAATGCAAGATTGTCATAGGCCACCACAGAATTTATTTTAGACCAGAACTACCAAACATCCAAAGCCTGCATTAGTTTTGAACTTCATATAACTTGAAATTCTCCATTGAGAAGTGAGTCTTGATTTTAACTGGAGTGAAATGACAGGAAGCATCTGTTTGTACACTGATACCAGATGTCTTATCTTTTAGTTTGCTTTCAATGTTAAATATGAAATATGTGGACCTGACTGTAGCTGAAGTACTCTAATTGACTTCAATTAATCAACATAAGTCTGTGCAAATCGCAGCAAATTCCTTTCCCAAAATAAAAACCACCAAATCCACTTTTTAGTGTTGTCAGGCTACGACGTACTATAAAATTAATATTAAAAGATTGGTTTACTGCTGTTAAAGAAGAGAATAATTAGCCTGTCTGCTGTTTCGTGCGATTTACTGCATGCAGTGAAATGAGAGGATGGTGTTTTTATTCATTTTTAATGAATTAACCATAATCTTGTGTCTTGTAGTGTTCGTCTTGTGAATGAGTTCAGCAATATGCCTGTCCCTTCCAAGGCTAAACAGCAAGGTAAAGGCTTTTCAGAGTTGATTTAAAAAAAAAAAAAAAATATATATATATATATATATATATATATATATATATATATATATATATATATATATATATATATATATATTAATTCCCACTTCTGTATTTATAGTTTACATTTATCCTTTTCTCTTTTGTAGCTGCTGGAGAGAAGATAATGAAAGACCTTCGAGTGGGTGCTCCTTTTGAACCCACATATATCTATAAACTCACCCTCATCAAATCAAGCCTTTCTGAGAAGGTAAGCATTATGAAGACTGGGCTGATTTTAATAAAGAGTGGGTTTTTCTTAGGTCCTGTTCTTTGAGGGTGTCCAGTGGTACACATTTTGAATGTCTCCCTTTATCTTAAGAAAAATGCAACTACTATAAATCTAGAGTTCATGTAATTATTGGTAGTAATTACCACCAACAATTTACTAGTTGGTCAACTCTCTCAATAATTATAGACGACATTTGTGCTTTGCACATCCAAGGACAAGACCTTCCTGTTCCGTATCTTTTTGTATCTGTCTGCACATTCACTAACACTGAGGAATGTGTGTCCTCAAATGAACAGGCTCAATGCTGTAAGATAAAGACCTCAGTTAATGAGCTGAATCGTTGGATACACAGTCTTCCGGATGTGGAAGAACAAGAGTGTACCTGAGAAATACTACCTTTGAGGACAGTATAGAGAGGATGGATGGCATCGGTGCATGTCCGAATTGGACAGAGTATCCCTTGCCACCTATGATTTCCCATAATCATCAAGGCCGACCCATATCATGTGACAGAGGCAGTTGCCCAGGGCACAAAATGACTTATATATATATATATATATATATATATATATATATATATATATATATATATATATATATATATATATATATATATATATATATATATATATATATATATATATAAAAAAGACATTTCTGGACATGGACAGTACACTGTACATACATTTTCAGTGGAGGGAAAGAAAGCTCTGACGAAATCTAAAATATCTTAAACTGTATTCCAAAGATGAACGGAGGTCTTACGGGTTTGGAACCATATGAAGGTGAGTCATTAATGACATAAAGGGTTAGTTCACCCAAAAATGAAAATTAAGTTTGTGAATTTCCACTGTACATATGCACAAAAACGAAATTAAAGATATGGGTATTAGATTAACTAGCTAGCCAGTTGGCTAACATCTACAAACAAATAGAAAAAACCTCAAATCTCGCCTAGGGCACCAATAGAGCCTGGGCCGGTCCTGATAATCAGCTATGCCATTTGGCTGTTGATTTTAAAGAACTTTATTCAAATTATTGAAATGTATTATTTTTCCAGTTTTACTGAGAAATAAGCATTGCAGTAATTGGGTTAAAATATAATTTGGCTCTCATTCGTCCTTAGGCTTTATGGTGCCTTGGAAGCCACTAATTTCTGAAAGTAGTACCTTCATTCAAAAGCTTAGTCATTGTCTGATTGGTAACTGCTTTTGTTTGGAACAAAGTCAAAGAATGTGGCACTGTTAGCATGTTAATGATTTCTGTCTTTCTCTCAGGGGCGCCAGGAGGATGCGGAGGAGTACCTTGGTTTCATTTTAAATGGACTGCATGAGGAAATGCTGGCACTGAAAAAGCTCATCTCTCCACAGGAAGACAGTATGTTCCTTTCTGAATTCTGCATTATTTGCAGGAGAAATCAGGCTCTTGACTGGTGTCCTGTCCACTCTAAATGTATTGTTTTTCCATCTCTGAACAGAAGCCCCCACACCAAATGGGCCCGAGTCTCAGACTGGAGTGGAAGAAGACCCTGCTGAGAAGGAGGAAGGCAGTGATGATGAATGGGAACAGGTCGGGCCCAGAAACAAAATCTCCATCACCCGGCAGGCAGATTTTATCCGCACTCCCATCGCGGTCATATTTGGTGGTCACATCAGGTAGGCTTTGAGCACATTTCCGTGTCCGCTATTGTCAAGCTGGTACTCCATGCTAACCATAGATGTAAAAGCACCTATATGCTATTCTACACCACCTCAAAAGCTCTATCTGGTCTTAAAACAAGGCTTGAGAACCAATGCTGTAGAGTTGTAATCCTCATGGCTTTGAAGCACTTGACCTTTTTGACCCATTAGACCTCAGAGGTAGACCGATATGCAGCACTTCTGCAAGGAAAATAAACTTGCAGAAAAGAAAAGCCATGGCACCAGGAATGGGTTTGGTCTTTCCATTGGCACACACTGCAGAGTGTGGTATGAACCAAAAGCTCAGAGAGTGAGGTGCCATCTTCAGCCCATCCTTTTGTCCTGAAGCTCACTGTTGAATAACAAGCTCTGTGGCTCACCACCACCTCCCAGCTAATTTAGGTGGCTGCAGAAATGCAGGCGCCTGAACATGTGGGGGTGGCGAGGCTTAAATGTAGCATTTTCTCTATGCGTTTAGGGCTAACGTTTGGCTATGGAGTATTTGGTTGACTGTTGGAGAAATTAATTGCCTAACTAAGCCCTTCTTTTGTTTTCCTGTAAGAAACCTATAGTTTATGGTTTTCTGATTCATAATAGCGTATAATTTGATGGACTTTTTAAGCTTTTTAGGGCTTATTACTTATGATATATGGTTTAGTTTTTTTTCTCAATTGTTTCTCGCCATGAATATAGCCTTGGTAGCTGTCATGTTGCTTCATTATAATCCAACTTAGTTGCCAACTTTCTTAATTTCACGAGATAATGATTAATTTCTTTTAATATGGTTTAGTTTGACCTTTTTGTCTTGTTGTAACAGGGAGAAGTGGTTTACTACATTATTAGATGTAAATTAGTCTTTTTTTTTTTTTCTTTTAAATAGATCTGTGGTATACCAGCAGAGCTCAAAGGAGTCCGCCACCTTGCAGCCCTTCTTCACGCTGCAGCTGGACATCCAATCAGAGAAGATCCGCACAGTCCAGGAGGCCCTGGAGGTACTGGTGGCGCGGGAGTCCGTTCAGGGCTACACCACTAAGAGCAAGCAGGAGGTGTGAATCATTATCAGTAACCATAATCTAACCAAAAATGTGTCTTAGTTTTTCTGTGAGCTGTTGACATGAAACATCTTTACTGCTGCATTGATGTTTCCCCTTGAAATCGGAGATGGATTTGAATGCCATTACTGCTAAATTTGTAGCTGTCTCCTTGTGTGTTAGAATTGTGTTTTATAAATGTATTAAATGATGTGAAACTTGTCCCTCATTTGTGATGTGCAGTTGCTCATGGTGCCAGAGCTCAGCAAATCAGCTTACTAATGTCTAATCATCAACTCTTCATATTTAGATGGGATGGGGGGAGAGTTTTTGCCGATGCTGATTTCCTATCTTCTTTTTCTGCTTTAGATTGAGATCAGCCGGCGAGTGACTCTTGAAGAGCTTCCTCCAGTGCTGGTGCTTCACCTCAAGAGATTTGTTTTCGAGAAGACCGGCGGATGTCAGAAACTGGTCAAGAATATTGATTACCCTGTCGATCTGGAGATCAGTAAAGGTGATTTTCATTTTTATTTCTCCACTGAAACTATTTTGCTGAGATCACAATGATTTTAGCAGGTTTCATCAACAACTCAGTTAGATGCATGATTTCAGTTGTGCTTGTTCTTTACTAGGTGACAGAAAGAGAGAAAATATTTTCCGCCATCTGCATCCCACTGTAACTGCATGTCATTTTATTTTGATAGTAACCTCTAAAGGTTTAACTTTTGCATTATTCCAAATATAGTTAAAGACCGTTATAAGCTGACTGTTCCATTCACATTGGAGATGGTCGTATTACTTCTATTCTCGATCTTCCGCGCACATTTTCTTCATTCTGTGCGCATGCACTGTGCAGGTCCAGTCTCTATATTTCACTCAGCTTTACTTGAGAAATCTCTCTATTTTAATCGATTGCTCCAAGATGATAAACCTTTACTTTGAATATCTGGTGAGTGTGGTTGTGTTTCAGGAAAACTGCAGTTATGTTATCAATTCTTCTACCCATAAATAAACCTGGGCCCATGTTCTTAAAGTTTCTAAGGATCCTCTCAGGGAGCTACTAATTTAGCTTGAGAGTGATTCAGAACCAATTTGAGAGCGAGGAAAAGACAAACTTTTATCTTAGTGAGGAGGCGGGGCTGACCCCATTTCTACGTATGACATTCTTTTGATGATTGTGATTGGTTGCAACTCTTCATCAATATGTGCCCAGGTTCCCCACTACATATGAACTTGATAAAAATAAAGAAGCACTAATGAGGGAGCAGCATAAAGACTTCTCTAATAGTTAAAGTTGGTCAGCTGTAAAACTGCTGCTGTATATTAAAATGATTCATCATGATTTTCAGATCTCTTGTCACCGGGTGTGCGGGGCAAAACTCTGAAAGGCCAAAGAACCTACAGGCTCTTTGCAGGTATGTTTTTTTTTATTATTATTCTGTCGTTATGCTGCAACTACACATTTAAGTCTACTCTTTACAGTGCGGTTCTGCATTGAGCCCTAAATTATAAATGGTTTTGGTTCGTTCTGTAAAGCACCGAGAGATGTTACTGGTGCTGTGTGATAACAGCATCTCTGGTGCTTTAGTAATCTGGATGTTAACTCTCTGGAGTCGATTAATGCATTGATTAATTTCTATACATTGTCCAGATAAGAGCAATACATCTATCAAATCTGTAAAGGGTCCACTTTTTTTGTATACAGACATAACAAAACTTTGTGCATTTATAAAATAAAGATAACAAACTAGGTGTGCTGTCTGCAGCCTTTGTCTGCGCTGATCTTAATTTACAAACGCGTCATTAAAATGAACTAACTCAGTGAATACTCAACGAAGAGACATGAGAGAGATATCTGTAGAAAGTTAAAAATTAGACATGTCAGGCTATAACAGAATATTTGTTTTTGGCGGCACTTGTTTAAAGTAATCCATATGAAAAAGCGATGTCCGTTTTTCACGTCTAAGTTAAAAGGATTTCTGAAGGATTGTGTGACTGGAGTAATGATGCAAAAAAATTCAGTTTCAAAGTCAGCTTTGATCCTAATAAACTGTTTAACTGCTCCCCCAAGTGGATATTAAATTATGTTGTTGGATAATTAAATATATTCTAAATAAACTAAAAACATAAAGTTATATACATTTATTTTGTCCTTAAAGTATTTCTTGTATCTCCTCACTCTCAGTGACACAGCTGACTGAAAGGCTCATTATGTAGCTCATTCAAGTGATTTAACATTTTTGGTTTTTACACTAACCACACATAACTTTTTTTCTCAAAAATACAATCATGTACATATTATTATAGCCCAGTTTGTGCTGATTACAGTGAGATTAGACTTTAGCCATTTAGATGTTTATTAGAAACTGAAAAAAGCACAAATGTCAGGGCATGACAACATTTCTCCAGGCCTCAAAAACACCATTAGACGCCAGAGGATTAACTTGCGTATCAATGACCCCAAGAAACTTTCTGCTATCTGTGATAGCTAAGAGTAAAAAAAAAAAAAAAATGCTGTCACATGCATAACTACATTTACGTAAACTGGGTCGAGACAACCAGGCTGGTTTGTTTGCTTCTTGTTGCTGACTAGTTAGGCCTTGTCTTTCTCTTCTCTCCCCCCACACACGACTCCTTGACCTTTTTAAACACACATGGCCTTCCCTTACAGGAGAAGTTCACCTTCTTCCCCGCCTCCAGGAGTGAATTGTAGTTTATTTTTCTTTCTGAGGGGAAATAATTGCTCTCCACTTGTCGGGTAGCCTGTCCAGCATCCACTAGCAATAGTTGCCATACCAGTACATTTCCCTGAAACCTCTTTTCTCTTTTATGCTATGTGTATGTAAATTAATGTTTACTTCAGATTAAATCTGTGTGTTTACAGTCTTTAGTGGAAGTGTAAGCGATAAATTTAAAATGTTTACTGTAGGTCTTCTGTGCACTGACAACACAGGTAACAAAATATTGAGTATTTCTTTATTAACATAATAATTCAGGAAATTATTCAACATGAAAGTATTGGTATCAGAAATGGATTTGAATATATTACAGTGAATAATACTATATAAATGAAAAGCTTAACTTACTATCTTGGAAATAAAGCTTCATGTCTTTAAAACTGTACTGTATATAGTCAGTTACTTAAATTATGTGTATATTTTTACTGTCCTGATTGAGCCACATCTATTTCATACTCTCCAAGATCACACAGATATGTTCACTACCATTCCCATCTCCATGTTAAATGTTGTAAGCTAAATTCATTTAATCCTCGTTTAAATCATTACCTGCATCAGAATGAATGCGGTTAACGAAATCAGTTAGCTACTGTATGAATAAAAACACTATAACTAAATTATATAAACAATTAATAACTGTACAAGGCAAAGGAAGGTATACGAAGGATAAATCTTTCTTCAGACTTCGGAATTAGCTCTTTATCGTTTATGCTATATATATATAATATAATATGAGGTTGAGGTCTTATCCGTCTGATGTCTATCATGTTCATGATGTTCGCTACTGTAATGAACGTAGCTTTTTAATAAGTAGGGGAAATTCCTGACATTTAAAAAAATATATATCGGTTTACCTGCTGATAAAAGGGTGTTTGCATGTTAATAATGTACAGGGATACTTTAGAATTATAAACGCTTACTTGTTCTCATTAAAATCATACAATTTCCGATTAGTTCAATAGACCATAGTTGTAGTTTAACCTTTCGGAGAAGAGGTTTATAAAGAGTCTAAAGGTTGTTTAAAGTATTGTGGCCTCTGAAGCATGTAAAGAGCCCAAACTCCTGGAGAATCCACTCCTGGAGCCCAAAGTTACATATTTTACTTTATTTTTTTATACTTTAAAAAAATCTTTCTCTATTTTGGACTCAAATGAAACAAATGATTCATAAGTCTTGCATAACGTGAAGCTGTTTTGCATTGATGCTAGTTAAAAACAAGTCAAACACAAGGGGGGAAAAGGTCAGATATGTGACTAATCCAGTCTGAATTCATTATAAAAAGGCATCATATGCACCGCACGAGTTGAATTGTGTAATGCTCGAGGTTGTGACATTGTTTAGCTACTGTAAACTCCACAAACTTCTGCCGCCTTACGGTTTGTTTTGGACCGATATGGCACTATATTTTTACATAGCTGCACAAAACTATCTATCGCGCTATAGGAGTGGCAGCAAAATCTATTGGTTGATACGATTTGCTGGAAATTTAAGTAGAACTTAATTGTTTGTTTTTTCCCTCAGTTGTCTATCACCATGGGAACAGTGCCACGGGTGGCCACTACACTACAGATGTCTTCCACATCGGTCTGAACGGCTGGCTGCGCATTGATGACCAGGCAGTGAAGATCATCAATCAGCATCAGGTGGTGAAGCAGACTGCAGAGCGCACTGCCTACCTGCTGTACTACCGTCGTGTGGACCTGCTGTAGAAACCATACTCATACACACAAACACGCACACACAGATGTACATTCAAACACACGTTTACATGCAGACACTTACACGATCTCACACACACAACCACGTGTCTCAACAGGAACACTGCCCTACTTCACGATTGTCCTTTTCCCCTCAACCCTGCTATTCCAGAGAGCCAGCTTTTCCAACTTGTTTCTTTTGTTTGTTTGTTTTTTTGGAAGACTTTTCTGTAGTAGTGTGTTCCCCCTCTGCACAAGGCCTTGCGTGGGTCTGGAGAAGCTGTGGGGAGATATGTTAGCACTGCAGAACGCTCCAGTGAGGAGAAACAGACCTGAATCACTGCAAACGTCCACCGCCTCATGTTGACTGGCCAGAGAGGATCCCAGCTGAATGAACTCAAACCAGTTGAGGCCGATGGACTGCTGGAGAAAATAATTATTTTTCCTTTTTTTTTTTTTTTTTTTTTTTTTTTTTTTCCTTTTTTAAATGGCATAGGAAAAAGTTAGTGTTTTGCCTTTTAGCAAGAGATGTCGGTCTAATTTGCAGCAGTTAAGTGGAGCCTGTTAAATTTTTGACTACAGCATCAAAGTGGCCCAACACCAGCAAGCTACCAAAATTTGTATAGATCTCAATGTAGGGGTTTGTTGAGTCCACAAGCAAGACACTTCAACTCCACCAACAACACCACAACCTCTTCTCTCTCCCCCATTTCTCTCACAATCCTGATGCTTTATATTACACTTGAGTCATGGGAAAAATAAAGAGCGGGTGGGAGAAAGGGTGCTGCAGTGTGCTGAAATGGTAAAAAGCAAAACAAGAAAAAAGACAAAAAAAAAAAAACTAAAATTGGCTTGAGAGAGCTTCAGTGTGATTTTTGGGTGTAGGATTAGAATGACTATCTTACAATTTTAATGCGCTTTAGGATATAAATGATTACAAAAGCTTTGTGCACGTAATAAAAAAAAAACATAAAAAAAAAAACGGTCGATTAAAAAAAGGCAGATGTGCGTTGTTTGCGCATTTCTTGCAGATATTTAAGTTTTAAAAGTATTAAATGCAAAAATCTGATTCTTGGCGGCCGTCACCTTAATCCGCTCCCTGGGGGGGGTTATGCTTGTTCTTTAGGCTTTTTGTGTACTTTCATGCAGGCGAGATACCAGAGATGTCCAAGACTCCATCATGAACATTGACTCGCCTTTATTTGTTTTTGTTTTTTGTCCCCCTCTCGCCATCTTTCATTAGTTCTGTTTGGTCTTTTCCTGTATCATCAGTAAAAAGTATCTGCTGAGCCACTCCTGCCAAGTTTCAAGAGGGAGCTGTGTTGAGATACGTCTGGTCTGCATCTCATTCTGTATGTTAGCCCGCTCCGAGCAGTCAGCCTGTGATGTTGAGGCTCCGTGTGCAGCTCTGAGGATAATATCTCAGAATGGATGGCAAGAAATGTCCCTTGCTGCAGTCAATTTGCTGTGTCGCACGAGGTGAGATCAGATTTGCCTGATTAAGTCTTAAGTGCAACCGCAGATGCGCACAAACAGCAAATTATGTTTCTTTCTGTTTTAGAGACATTGCATCATCAATATTATACCTGGCTGTATTTTGATTTTTTTTTTTTTTTTTTTTTTCAGTTTTTCTTCATGCCCCATTCAAGTAGTTTCTGTCCCATTAAAATTGATCTTTTGAAAGGAAATGTCCCAAGGTTAAAGCACAACAGTTAATAAAGTTATAAGTACTATGCTTGACCTTATTTCAATTTTTTTTCACTAAAAAGTATCACTGACATGAAGAAAGTGTATTTTGATTTAATAACTAACAATGTAACATTGCTCTACTTTCCTAGGCCCAGAAAGGATAGACAGACTTTTTGCTTTGGTGAAAAATTGTTAAACAGCTGAAATTACTAAAAACTGTTGGTAGCTGAAATAATCATCAGATGACCTAAATAAAAGTGGTTTGAGTGATGAGTGTTTGAAAATTCTGCACACATTCTTGTTCATAACCCTATTACTGAATATCTCTCTAATAACAGAACTTTTTGGGAATGTTTCAGGCTTAACACTTGGTATATCCAATCTTTACGCAAGTGATACGTGCATTTTAGCGCTTCACAACTGCGCACAATTTTTGTTGTTGACAATTGTAGAAAGTAAACCTGTTGCTTCCAGGAACAGATCCTTTGAGCTGAGCCCTTCACACGCTCCCGTGTTAGGCTGGTGTGAACTCATCTTTCCACTTTAGAAATGCAGAGCATGAATTTCACATCCATCTGAATGAGCTTATTTTATCCCAGCAGCACAGTCGGAACATGACTTCGAATCCATGTAATCCCAGTTTCTTGTCATTAAGAAATGTCAGATTTCATTGTGTATATATTGTCGGTTTTTCCTTTCAATTGCTTGATTACGGTTGCCACGTCATGTTTAACCGTCTGACCTTTTGAACTTCCTGAATTTTGGTTTATTTGGATCTACAAAAGGACACAAGGACGCATCCCCATGTGAAACCAAAGGATACAGAGCCTCGATATAAACAGACGCTGTTGCCTCTTATGATTGCTAGAAGATCAAATGTACAAATTAAGTACCCCCAACCTCCCAAATTTGGTGTCTCCATATTGCACCGTTCAAGAACTTGACCTGTTTTCAGCTGACATGCTGACTCGTCACCAGAAGAAGCGTTAGGAAAATCACCACTCTTCCTAACTGTCGGTTTTAATGTGTTGACGCCTACTTGGTCACATCTGATGTGCTCATCTTGTCTTGTTTCTCTTGCTGTCTCATTCTTGGCCTTCAGCCTTCTACTTTTGTCAACTGTTCAAATAAAAAATTAATTGTGGCAAGCTTTATTTCAATAGCAGATTCAAGTCTGGAGCTTTTCAAATGAGGCTGTGAGAACAGTGTAGTTTTTTCCACCACATGTTGCCCTCTCTCTTGAGGAATGTGCAGCGTAACCATGAGAAAACATGAAATAAAGACAAACCGATCCTTGCAATTTCTCCTTAGCATGTATTCTAAACTAACCCAAGTAGGTTGAATTTCAAAATAGTTTTTCTTTGTCCTATTCCACATTTTTTTTCCATTGTTCATATGTTCTCTGACTGTTCTGCATGCACTTGTGGCTCAGTTGGCTGCCTGTTCGTCCAATGTGCATTTTCTGGGTTACATGGCCTCACTGTTTGTCTGGTAAAGGCTGTCTCATCACTCAAAAGAGCTTCCCATGATTAATGCTTCTCCACGCAGGTTTGGTCCTGGAATTTTCTTTGTTAATATCATAATACAGTTTAAGATCTGATACAGGGGATGCAATCTAGGGTTGGAGCGGATGATCATAGCCAGAATATATATGGATATACTTAGTGCGTAACTTGGCACTGATCTGTTGTTGGTAGAGGTTAGATTTGTGACCCTAGAGCACAAAACCAGTCTTAACCAGTGTCCATTTTTTGAAGCGATGAATAAATAAGCTTTCCATTGATTTATGGTTTGTTAAGATCTGTCAATATTTGGCCAAGATACAAGTATTTGAAAATCGGGAATCTGTGGATGCAAAAAAAAAATCTAAATAGTGAGAAAATTACCTTTTAATTAAAGTTGTCCACATGGATTCTTAGCAATGCATACAAATAAAAAATAACGTTTTGAGATATTTACGGTAGGAAATTTACAAAATATCTTCATGGAACATGACCTTTACTTAATATCCTAATGATATTTACAATACAAGGAAAAATCTCCCGATCGAAGGGTTGTGAGTTCTAGTCTCGGGCCGGACGGAATTGTGGGTGGGGGGAGTGCATGTACAGTTCTCTCTCCACCTTCAATACCATGACTTAGGTGCCCTTGAGCAAGGCATCGAACCCACAACTGCTCCCCGGGCGCCGCAGCATAAATGGCTGCCCACTGCTCCGGGTGTGTGTGTGCACTTCGGATGGGTTAATTTAATGGGTTAAAATTCTGAGTCTGGGTCACCATACTTGGCTGAATGTCACTTTCACTTTCACATGTATATATATATATATATATATATATATATATATGCACATTAATGTATAATGATACGCCTCCTTTTTTAAGTCAGTGTAAGATGTTTTTCAAAGAAGTGTTATGCTCTTTGATCAAAAGAGTCAAAACCATAATATGGTAAAATATCACTTGCAAAAATAATGTTTCTTTATCGGAATATATTTTATGATGTAATTTATAAAATGGTAAAGATGAATTTTCAGCATCCTTACTCTATAGTCTTTAGTGTTAACGTGTTCTTTCAAAAATCAGTCATATGCTGATTTGGAACACGAAGTATTATTAATGTTGAAATTGCTAATAGTTTTGGTGAAATGTGATACTTTTTTAAGTCTCTATGAGGAATAAAAATAGGATGTTTAAAAGAAAAAAGAATATATATTTGAAAGAAATCAATTTTGCTGCAAATGTATTCATTCATTATATATATATATATATATATATATATATATATATATATATATATATATATATATATATATATATATATATATATAAGGAAATGTCTTAAAGGAAACATAAAGTTGTCTTTTTCTCATCTGCCCATTTATTTAATTTAATTACCCAATGCCTCAGGTGTGTTATAATTTCCTACTGCTGGTGTTTTGTTCGAACAAGGCAAGTGATATTATAGGGAGCAACATTTAGATATGAATGGTTAATATATATATATATATTAGCACAGATCTAACACATGTAAACTAAAAGCCTCAGAACTTTGTCTTTGATTTCATTGGGGGGCTTCAAAACATTGCTTTGTAACTTGAAGACCCACCATATTGATTATCCTGGCTGCGTGAACGGACCTTAAAATAAATGTTTAGGAATGAAGAAAGATCTTTTACAAGTTCTTACAACAATAAATTGTCTTGGTGCAGCTGACCATCCCGTAATTAACATGGACCAGTTCCTTGGCACTAAATTGGACTCAAACAAACTGCTGTAGGCATCGAGTCTGGAGTGTGCAGGAATCCTAAACATGCGCCTAAGCCCAAGGAGAACCGCTTATTTAAAACAGACTAATTGTTTCTAATGCCCATGTTACAGTGTGGATCCTGGCACAGGTGTTTAATGTACGGTTTCACTGAAAACACCAAATTCGAAGTGGCTATTTTTGAGCTATTTAAATTGTTTAACATTGATTTTATTTTTTTACACCTTACAATAATTCAATAATTCATATACATATTTACGTTTAAATGCAATAAACATAAGCAACGTATTATTTAATGCGTTTTACTTTTAGATCATTTGTATGCTACTTCGCTCAAGCAAGTAGCTAAACCATGATCGTTGGAACCGTTGTATGTGGGTGGGACTAAGACTAGAGGACTAGAGTTGAAACGGATTTCTCTGTCCAAAACTAACACCGTTATTAGTAGTAACTTATCATGTTATTGTTAAAATGTGCCGGAAATGTTCAATAAGTATACTGACGCATAAGTCGTTTCACCAACTGTTATATTTAAAATCAACAAACAACACATTAAAATTACTTTTTGTTTGTATAAATCCGCTGGATTTTAGCGGCGTTTGACAGTTGAGAGGGGAGGAGGCTTTCCCGTGAGTGGGCGTGGTTTCAGCTCCGGCAAGCGGACATGCCCTTGCATTCTTTCAAGATTTTGATAAATTTTATTTCCATGCCACTTTTAGTAATTTAGTACTTGCACTTAGTTGCCAAGGCGACATTTCTAATATTCAGAGTTTAAGTTTTTGAATAAGTTTAATTTCAGATTGAATTTAACGCAAACAATTTTTAATAGTTAATTTTTTACATATTTATTAAACCTGTCATTATGTCCAGACAGTAGAATATCAGACAGATAATCTGTGAAAAAAATCAAGCTCCTCTGGCTCCTCCCAGTGGTCCTAATGCCATTTGCAGAAACTCCATCGCTCTGGGTAAAAAATAACCAATCAGAGCTGCGGTCCGTAACTTTGTTTGTGTTCAAAATGTAGAAAAAAATTATATAATAAGCGAGTACACCATGAATCCATTTTCCAAACCGTGTTTTTAGCTTGTCCTGAATCACTATAGGGTACATCTATAATAAGTGTTTATATTCTGACTATTTTAGATTGCTTCGGGGATACTGCGCCAGAGTAACCCAGTACCTTTGTGATTCTTCATAGACATAAACAGAGAGAAGTAGTTCCGGCTACGATGTTCTTCCGCAAGACGCAAGCAGTTCTGTTTATTAACCGCTAGAGCGTCAAAAGTTACCGACTGCAGCTTTAAGAAAGAAAAAAAAATTCTGTGTGACTATGTCAAAAGGCAGCAAGTATGTAAAAAAAAAAAAAAGGCAATTACATATTCTATAGTGTTAGTCCACCCAGAAATATGAATTCTGGCATTGTTTACTTACCCCCATGTCATTCCAAACCTTTATGCATTTTTTTCTTCTGCTAAACGCATAAGAAGATATTTTGAAGAATGTTGATAACCAAACAGTTTCGGTAACCTTTGACTTCTGTTGTATTTCAGTGCAAGCCAATGGTAACTGATACGGTTTAGTTACCAATATTTTTTCCCTCGCCCCCTTTTTTAAGAGCCCTTTAAAGAATCAGGCAGTGAAAAAAACATCAGCTTAAATAGAATAAATAAATAACATTTGCTACTCATTTCTTAATTTCAAGTTATTTTTCTAAAGAATTCATGGCTGATTTGGAATGCAGAAAAGATTTAATTTTCCATGGAAATTATTTGGTGTAGTTACATCCTCTACCAGCAGGGGCTGACTGGACCAATACTAGCTGGACATAATAGTTAATGCAGTCAAGAGGTCAGGCATTGGTGTCAGATTAATTTCTTTTAAGCCACTTTTCAATGAAATGAAAGCATCTGTTGTAGTCTTTATTATTCTGGTCTTTCCACTGCCCTCACAGAGGCCGAGCTCGTGTTCATCACCCTCTAAACATATTCTCACTCATATAGAGATTTTCTTCCTGTCTCACTGAGAAGGTCTCCAAACTTTACTGTTGAATCACCAAGGGAAGCAAATAAACATTGTAGGGCAATGCAGCCCGCCAAATAAATAATTGACCGTGAGGCTGAGGTAAGTGTGACCCCTATACACCTCCGGTCAGCATCTGGACTTAAGCTTCACTCAGTCGAGGTCACAGCTGGTGATCTGTGCAGGAAGAAACACTGGCAATTACATTCAGACCGTCACTGATTACATGATGAGATGTAGCCCTGCAGCACATCTGACTGAGGATGTGTGTGTATCGTGCAGTTTTTCTCTTTAGTGTTTGGGTGCAGATATGGATTACCAAAAACTGTTGGTCTACTACAGAATGAAATCCACATGGGACGTTCTCAGAGGATTTGAAGTCACCATGACCTGTCATGAACTACATTTTCCTAAAACAAAATGATTGTATGGATAATCTAATTGCTTTAGTCCAGCAAATGTCCATCTTGAAATATTACTAACAATATAAAGGTTATTCTTACATTTGCTTTATAAAAGCCAGCAAAGATTTCACAGAAAAAAGACTTGTGCATGATGCTTTGGTTTCAGAAGTGGTCAGCCAGTTACTAATCCTATTCTGCTTTATATGATCCAAAGTTGCACACCCTTGTGCCAGATATCTAAACCCTATATTGCCTGATTCGAGGATGTGAAATATTTGGTGATGGGCACACATCAAGCAGATCCACCTGACTCCGCTTTTTCACACATGCCAGGTTTCTTTACTTATAGTCATATTTGTAGTTGAACTTCAAAAGAACTTCAGAGTGCCAATTAATTGCCACAATTAAGCTTGTCATATCCTTTATTGACATTTTTCTTACAAAACTAGAGCATACAGGTACAGACAAGCATACAGTTGTTATTGATGAGCCGTTGTACTGTCATTAATGCACTATTGTTGCTTCAGCGGATCGATTCTGAATGAGTTGTTCATATGAAAAATACACAACATGTAATGGCAGAGTGAAACAATGTGTTCTGTTGCCCCACTTTCACATGTTTCTCAAGACCAATAAAAAAATAATTTAAATATCAAATGTTATTTTCTGAAGATGTGAAATCAGGCTTCTTATATATACTATCTATTATCTTCTGATTTCTAAAGCTCTAATAAATGCAGGAGCACATGTATGTTCTCATTATGCACACATGTAACTGTATAATTTATTAGTGAGGGATGGTTCAAGTTTATGCGATGGAATTTTGACAGTAAAAGTTGTTTTGCACGTTTTATATGTTGTAATTTAAAAACACTAAAGTAATAACTAGCTATTTTACTGCTACAAATTGGTAAAACATTTAATACATATTTCTGTCCATAATTCATTTTTTTTCCTTAAAAGAGAAATTTACCTCTAATAGAGTTTCTGAATGTTCTTGAAATAAGTATTTTATGCTTACCAGGTCTGCATATAAAAAAGAAAAAAAAAAGATCATAAATGCACTAAAAAGTAGGGGTGCTCCGATCACGATCGGCCGATCGTTAATGCGCATCTCGTCAGTAAAGCTGGTTTCTCTAATCAGGGGTTAATTGCATCAGGTGCGTGGTTTCACATAGAGCAGCTGTTACTACACAGAGCCGTTGTTAATAGAGAAGATGCGCAAATCCACTTCATTTTCAGCGTTTTTTGGTGCATCTTCTCTATTAACAACAGCTCTGTGTAGTAACAGCTGCTCTATGTGAAACCACGCACCTGATGCAATTAACCCCTGATTAGAGAACCGGCTTTACTGATGAGATGCGCATTAACGATCGCCGATCGTGATCGGAGCACCCCTACTAAAAAGTGATATTATGAAATATTATTGCAATGTAAACTTTTTTTATATTTTAATACATTTTTAAGTTCATGTAATAAAATGTAATTTAACATCATGCATTTTTTCAGGGTTATCAAAATAATAGTATTCCATAGTATTACCGGTACTAATATGCATTTATAATCGACTTTATACACACGCGCGCATGCAAACTATAGGCTACTATATATACAATTTTAATGGCACATATAATCTATATATAAATATCTATATATATATATATATATATAACTCATCGAAAAACAACCTGCTGTCGTGAGTTGTTGAGTAATCCTCTGGAGCTGCTTTGAGATGATTTATGTTCGTTGCGTTTTCATTTCGACATCGCTCGTCAGAGAACACAACCTTCTTCATCCTCCCCTCCTCTTCTTCACGCGCCTCTCCTTCGCTATAAAAGGCGGCGAGTCTCTTCCACAGAGTCAGTGCGAGTCACCAGCTGCCAAACAGAGTCCACTGCTCACACTTGTTTGACTTTCAAGGAACATACTATTGACACAGCTGCAGCAGCCTCTGGAATAGCTCGTGCAGAAGACGAAACTAGGTAAGATGTGTTGCTGACACTAGTACATGGAAGTTAAATTATTCATATACTTTAATTAACTGATGTATTTGATCAGTTAAAGTTGGATGTGCAGAATCAGGGGAGGAGCTGCAGTTTTTCTCCTTTTTTTTTGGTAATGATCCATTGATAGTCAATCTGTAAAATCTAATGCTCACTGGTCAGAACATCAATTTGAGGGCATGTATTTTAAGATGTATTTTGGGCATGATTAATTGCATTCATTGTCATGGTTGAACTGTCACGCTTTTGTTACAATCTCATGCCATTTTAGACTTTTATGCTTGTGCTAGGAAAATCACAATGTGCAAAACCATGCATTTGAAGATGGACCACCTGAATGTGAACTAGAAAGACAGAAAGAGAGAGAGAGAGAGAGAGAGAGAGAGAGAGAAAGAGAGAGAGAGAGAGAGAGAGAGGCAGCTGGAATTGGAGAGGTGCCTGTGTTTACTCAGATCAGGTTTATGCAGAGAGGGGAAAATTTAATCACGTTTGGCTCATCAGTGTTCAGAAGTGGCCACTAATTGTTGTTCACCTCCTCCCCTAATTCCATTCCCAGAGAAAATCAGTCTGGGATAGAGAAGGAGCCGCTTTGATTCATGTGGGAATGGCACAGCTGCTGAATGTGGATCTGTTCTGTTAATGAATTATCCATTGTCACCTCAGGAAATGAATGAGTCTGAGTTCATGGATAGATTGTGAACCTGCAGAGATCAAACCGACCTGCTGGTCCATCAAACTGAACTGAATCTAATCGAAGGAGATCAGGCCTAGTGGTTTGATCTTTTGAGCAGTAATGAAGATTTCAGTGGGGTTTTTGTTATGTTAGGCTTTGATTAGTATATTTGTTCTATAATTATGGGGCCTTTGGACTGACAGTGCATTATGACATACAATAAACATTCTTCTAATTGGAGCACAAACTATTCAGTTGGTGTGGATCGCTGTGGGCCTCTTCATTTCCTCATTGGTAAGTGCTGCTCCGCTGAGGATAGATGGCAAATTTCATCTGAGCAAATTGACGGCAATTCTGGGTGAATTAAACAAGAAACCTGTAATGTCTGTCATATTTCATCTCAATATCATAAGAAACAACATTATAAGCTGACATTATTATTAATTAATTAATTAATTAATTAATTAGCGTAGTTCTCATTGTATTGTGAATCTGTAATACTGAAATTGAATAATAACAATTTAAAATATCTAAATAATCATGTTATTATCTGTATTTTTTTAATAATGTAGTGATACAGTTACATTTTTAGGTATTGCAGTTAAAATAATAACCACTTTAATTCATGCTAATTTACATTAAAATATTTCTATATTTTTACAGTAATATAGATACAGTTATAATTATTGCTTTTGTATTACAGTTTGTAATTATTGCAGTAAAGATAATAAACATTTTCATTTATGCTCATTTTAAAACGTATTTCAATATTTTTACTGTGATATAGTGCTGCAGTAACATTTGAGGTATTACAGTAAAGTTAATGACCACTTTAATTTACGCTCATTTAAATTAAAAACATTGTATTACAATATTTTTACAGTAATATAGTGATGCAACAACATTTTCAATTATTACAGTAAAGATGACCACTTTAATTTATGCAAACTTAAAATAAAATAAAAATTGTATTTCAATATGTTTACATTAATTTAGTGTTGCAGTTAAATTTTTAGGTATTACTGTACAGATAATAACCACTTTTATTGATGCTACTTTAATTTGAAAACACTGTATTTCAGTATTTTTACTGCAATATTGCTACAGTCAATATTAAGTATTATAGTAAAAAGGAGAAAAAATTATGTTTTATGGTTATAGGAATTTGGGAAGGAATATGCTCAACTGTCATGAAAGTAATAACCCAATTAATCTTATTTGTCTTAGAATTGTGCTTGCTTTAGGTAAATTTCACTTACTTTCAGGGGAAGTGTTACCTGGACTTGTTTTTTGTTAGATTCACCTAATGGACACGCATGAGTTTAAACAAAGAAGCAGTTGCTGCAGTCTCATGTTATTCCAGAATATCAATCCTCAGATTCTTCTGAGTTCTTTCTTTCTTTTCTGATTGTTATTCATATATTTGTGGCGTATGTAATAAGAGTGACTAATGAACCCAATTAAACAAATTCCCTTTTGAAGCACTGATTTTTCTCTGTGTGTAAACACATGGACGTGTGTTTACTATCCAGCGTTTGCTCCGACAACTTTCCCAACACTTGTCCTCATGGAAACCATATTTCCTTCCAGATTTTTCAGAACAGAGTCCTGAAGACACGTGCACACAAGGCAGTCTACTGTAGTTGACCCCCGAAAGCATCACTGCTGTCATGCACAGGCTCGTTTCCATTGCCCTGCTATTCCTGGGAGCCAGTTTGGCTGCTTCCCTCTTCCTTCCTGACTCTCTGGAGCTGAGGCAGATAATGCAACGCTACCAGGACGAGCTGGAGCCCAACGGCACAAAAGCTGATACACCTTTACGCACTCGTAGAGCCATCAGGTGGTCAGACAGAGAGGAGATCCTGCAACTGCACAACAAGCTGAGAGGAGCGGTGCAACCGACTGCCTCCAACATGGAGTACATGGTGAGAATTGAACACACACTGTTAAAAATTACCAGCATTTCACAATAATTAACAGTATTATTTTACAGTAACTTGTTGTAATTAAGTTTCCCTGTAATATCCCAATGAATACCTGTAAAAACTACAGTATCCTTGGATTTTACAGCATTTAACTCTTATTTTACAGTAAAATCTTGCTGTCTAAAACCTACTGTTATATCACAACAAGGTCTGTAATATCACAACAACACAGTGTAAAAAATAAGTATTTCACAGCAGTAAACAGTATTATTACAGTGAAATATTGTATTGAAATGTGCCATGGGAAGTCACATGACATAACCGATCTGTTTTGAATTGAAAGCGCTGTCGTCGTGTCCCTCTTCTATTCCGGGCTGAATGGAGAAGGTGAGCAGCATGCATGTTTGCAGCACTTACACCCATGTTATTTTAATATAATTATAATATATACTTTCAAATAAACATTTATTGCATGACACAGTTCACATTTTGTTAGCAAGTGCCGGGAATTGTTGAAAGTTCTCTCACAGCATTTGCTAATAGAAGTAACTTAATGTTAGTTAGAGTTAGGCTATAATTTTTCATGTCACTATTTTATACTAGTTTATAAAACCAT
Organism: Carassius auratus; assembly: GCF_003368295.1. Taxonomy (NCBI): domain Eukaryota; kingdom Metazoa; phylum Chordata; class Actinopteri; order Cypriniformes; family Cyprinidae; genus Carassius; species Carassius auratus. The sequence goes on from NC_039274.1 coordinate 21,759,543, forward strand.
TGATGGGACAAACATTGCTATATGTGCACATTTCTGTAATTAGTCAAGGTTATCATACATTTGCAGGGCTAACCGTTAGCTGTTTAACTTTAATGACTTAGTGATTCAAACGGTCCATGATTTTTTTTCCAGCGGATATAGTTACAACCGTTCACATTTTGTTAGCAAGTGCCCGGCTTTTTTTTTTTTTTTTTTTAATTCTCTCACAGCATTTGCTAATAGTAGTAATGTTAGTAATGAGTAATAATAGTAATGTTTCGCTATAATTTTGCATGTCAATAACCGTTAAGACAAATTTGGTATTTGTAAAGTTTATAAAACCAGTAATGGGACAAACTTTACTATTAATGTGTGCACATTTCTGTTATTAGTCAAGGTTATCGTAGATTAGCAGGGCTTACTGTTAGCTGTTTAACTTTAATAACTTATTGATTCAAACGGTCCATGAATTTTTTTTTTTTTTTTTTTTTTTTCAGCAGGTATCCTAGTTACAACATGACTGAGCTAACTGGAGTAAGTTATTCTCACGTTGTGTTGGACAACGGGAGGGTTTTAACACTAGGGTTCCCACTTGTCCTGATATGAATGAATAATAATTGTAAAAGTTGTAAATGCAATTTACATTGAGTTAGCAATATCAAAGTAATACAGAAAAAAAAAAAAAAAAACTATTTACACTATTAAAACACTATTTATAAATACACCTTTCATTTTTGACATCCGGCTAGAATTAAATTACAATAATAAATGATCATATTCTGCATTCAAACTGAAATTCTTATTGTTGGTTGCCTTTGTGTAATTTCTCCTTTTATTTCCTTTTCTTTCCTTTTCTTAGTTCTTTCCTTTAAGTAATCCTTACATTTGCTGTACGCTTCTGTCATAAGTGCCACAATGGTGACATGTTTTTCTAATTATCCCACCCACATTTTCAGGAGCCATCCAAAATCATTTGGTGACACTGGCAAGCACGGTGATACTGCTGGAGACGGATGTCACTCTCTTCTGCAACATGTAAAAATTAGAGTGGAGAAAAAAAATAGGAATAAAGCTCTTGCTCAATGCTGCAGAGAAAGAAGACCGCGCACTGGAATGGCAGGAGAGGCCAGAGGCAAGAGGTCCTGTTGACCAATACAGGTATGTGGCAATATGTATGTGGCAATATACATGTAAAGTCTGTCAATATTTTGCATTGTAAATGACCATGAATAACACTGAAACAGGACAAAACATACTTTTCTCTTGACTAGTTTATTGACACTTTGACATGGGCCCTTTTCACAGCAATCATGTTGTGATGTAATTACCTGTGATTATGGACTTGTTCCATTTAGGATTTATCTGAGCCAGGGCGCTGATATTGTGCATAGTGGCTCTCTGGCATGCATGGTTGTGATACACTAAATACATTGACCTTAAAGGGATATTCCACCTCCCCTTGAGTAAAACAATTGATTTTTACCTTTCTCCTGTTCATCCAGTCATTCCCTGAGTTTGGCGATACCACATATAGCTCCAGCCTAGCATAGATCATCGGATTGGATTAGACCATTAGCATCTCGCCCTCAAAGTGACTAAGATTTCAAGAATTTTTCCTATTTAAAAGTAGTTTCTTCCCAAGTTAGAACATGCAATAAAAGTAAGGGAAAATGAAATGTGGTGATTTTCTAGGTTGATCTGACATGGAACTATACTCTCATTCTGGTGTAATAATCAAGGAACATTGCTAACTTACCATGGGCGCAGTGATATCACGCAGCAAGAGACAACTTTTAAATAGGACAAATTCCGGAAATCTTAGTCAATTTGCAGGCGAGATGCTAATGGTCTAATCCTATCCAATGATCTATGCTATAGGTTGGAGCTATACATGGTATCGCCAGACTAAGGGAACTGCTGGATGAACAGGAGAAAGGTAAAAATCAATTGTTTGATGGAAAAATGAGGTTAGGTGGAAAATGAGCTTAATTCCCCAAATGGTAGAATATCCCTTTAATTAGTTTGATAAAATACACCTGTGTTTACAACACTATTACACTGTAACATAACTTCTGTGGGATGGGTCTATTTAGACAGTCACAACAGGGAATCAAACTGCTGACCATTCAGTCATGAGATGACTTGCTCCAACTTCTGAGTTATAACCATCCCCAATAGTATTGTTACTCTGTGATGCCCACTCCTAGGTGTGTCAGGTGGGGCCCAGCAGATTTGCCAAAGGGGGAGACCGAGGCAACATTGGAGAATATAAAGAGGGATCTGCTGAACATCTACTCAGGCATGCCATCTACTCTCTTTTTGGGTTATTTTGTTTAGAATTTAGTAATTTGTCAAGATCTGAACACTGTGTGTGTTGGGCGGCTACAAGACCAAATTGTTACTTGGGTACTAACAATACATCTGTATGTCTGTGTACACATGGGAAGGAATGAGTGGGGCAGAGAGAGCAGAACCAATAATGGAAAAGACATGCATCATCCTGCGGAAATACCTTAACAAAGTGCCTGCTGCAGCGATGTCTGAGATCAAACAGGAATGGCCATTTATCTTCTCTCAGAAATGCCTATTCTCGCACTTTAACCTCCTGATGGACGTTGATGTCCTTCAGAAGCTACAGGAGGAAATTAGTCGAAGAGGACAGACCATCCTGGATTACTGTGCAACACTGGACAACCCAAAGATCCGTGATGTTCTGGCCTGCTATGATCCAGACTCTGACAAGGCTGCCTGCATCCTGCTGCTCCTAGTGTTGTACTTCAAAGAGCCGAAAGAGAGTTTGATGCTTGAAGTTCATGTAAGATTTTTTTATTCAAATATTTAAAATGCAAAATGAGTGATTACATTATCAAGATTTACCTTGCATGATTTACTACCTCTGACCAATGAACAATATTTATCCTTTATCCTAAATCCATGCTATTGTGTGTTAACTATGTTACAGCCATGTGCCACTTCTGTGGACGTCAATACTGCAGAACTCCCCGGAACCCCGTGCTTGATCATTCAAGGTAATGTTACTTTGATCTAGTACCGATATTTCTAACTCATTATTTTGTTTTCATTCTAGAAATCTAAATGACCACAATAAATAATAATAATTACATTTGTATAGCCCTTTGTATCTTAAGCAGATCTTAAGTTGTATCTGTTCATTTCAGGTGACATGATGAAGCCCTCTGGATGGCTTATATCCATCGAAGGACATGTCGTGATGGGCCCACACCCTTTATTTTTACATGGAGTAGCTGCTTTCTTCAGCAGCTATTACGTATTCAACCTTGAGTATCCTACTGCTGGATCTTCGACACTGGAGTTCATTCAAAGGTATTTTATAAAGATCACATTTAATCTTGTAATTCACATTATAGTACAGGCTTACAACTCAATGATTGTCTTGAGGTCAAAAATGCTGACAAACGAGGTACATGAGGCTAGCCTGGTGAGACCATCCTGATCTCGCGAACTCATTCAATTTCGCTCTGCAGATCAATCTGGGTTTCTACACATGTTATGCTGACAAATACCTGCCGGTCCAATCACAGCTATTTATTTCGTTTTGCTACCTCTCATAGTAAAAAATCTACCACTTTGCCTAACGCTAACCTAACCTGAGGCACCTTGGCTAAAAATGGCACAAAAAAAAAAAAAAAAAAAATTATGGTGAGAGTAAGATCTAACAGGTTTTTAATTATAAATCTATTAGGGTTCTATGTAGGGGAAAAGCACAGCAAAAAGCACACCTTGATAAATGCTGTCTGCAATACATACTGTAAGTCTATTTAAAACTGAAACTATCTTTGCTTATTAACAGGTGCTTCCTGGGCATCAATCCTGAAAGAGGCTCAAAGACCAAAAAGCGGACAACAATGAACCCTCATGTGAGCACCCTTTTGAGGAAACTTATTGACTTTGAGTGGGCATCATAGTTTTTTTTTTTTTTTTTTTTTTGCAGCGGTAGTTGTCAGGCTCAGTTTTGAGTAGCCTTGTTCTTTTTGTAATTTTTCCAGACAACTTTGCACTACAATGCTGCTGCATGTGACTCTTGAAGTACTTGGCATCTGCTAAACAAATGAAAAATATTTTTTTCTTAATAAATATGCCATTGGGCTAACGTTGACTTTACCTCAGAGTTGTTTGTTGGGGGGAGGGGGTTAATTGTACAATGATTGTAAATTCACAGTACATGGAAGCTTCATCTGCATTACTTTTACAGTAAGTTATTGGACAATTTTAGCATGACTTCCACAGTATACATTGTAAATTCACAGTGAAGTATTGTCAATTTGTACATTATTTTCACACTACACACTGTAAAAGTACAGGGCCTTATTGTAATGATGTACAGCAAAAGATTGTAATTCCCCAGTAATGTACTGTAATATCACAGTAATTGCTGTGTCATTGAAGCTGTGAAGTTACAGTATAAGGTTGTGCTTTTACAACAATGCATTGTAATATCACAGATATAAAATTACAGTAAATTGCTGTGACTATATTTCACAGTATATTGCTGTAATCCTTACTGTGAAAGTCATGCAAAATTTATCCAATTATTTATTGTAAATTTACAACGAAAATTTTTGCAGTGCAGTTTGAGTCACTGTTCACTCACAAACAACTCTTTTTATGATACACTGTAATGTTGAGTCTGTAAACATTAAAAAGAGCTGAAAACTCGGTTCGAAAACCTAAAGAGTTACCTTTCTAGAAAGCATTTTAGTCCATCATGAGTGTGCTGCAGACACAAAGAGGGTTTCAAAAAGTAATAAAGTTAAGTTGACATCTGAGATCTAATTGAAGTTTAAGCTGCCGGAAGATACCTTAGAATGTGACAAGTTGAAATCTTTCACTCAAGATGGTGAGAATTATTGATTGTAAATACAAAAATATTTATTCAACACCAAAAGGTATCAAATACAATCTATTTAATAATGCATTATTTTTTTATTTTTGTGTGTGCTACTTGAAAATGAAATTACACTTTAGCATGTCTTTTAAAAAGGAAAATGATATACATTAAAATAATATACTTAAGTGTTAATTAAATGTAATGATTTCAGAAACATAAATGCATTTTAATTGCAATAGAATGAAAACGTAGCATAGTTTACATTTATATTCCGTCGAAACTTGTATAACGTATTAAAAAATATATAATAATTACACATTTTAATGATGAAATTACAATTTAGTATTTTTTTTTTAATTGTTAATTTTAATGTTAAAATGAATAGCCCACTACATTTGAAATTAAAATCAAGTACTTTGCTTTGGTATGTTAGTCACCACATTCATTTATTATTACATTATTACAAACTGCACTCCTTAAAAGTGTACTTAAGTGTGTTAAGAGACAGTCATTTAAAAAGTGTCTATTTTTAAGTTCACTTAAGTGGCCTTTTATTATATGAATACTGTCTTATCTGCAAGTATAGTTTTTAAAATACACTTTTATGACACTAATGACATGTTTTTATGTTTATATCATTGTCACGCAGTTTGTTTAGCCACATGCTAGCATTCGACTCTGTAGGAGTTAATAGTTTGTTTAGTTTCCCAGTGCTGCTTTTTTTATATTAACCACACATATCAAGAGCTGTACAAACCAACTCTCTGTTCTGCGTTAATGACTCTGATTTGTACTAACTTTATATTGTATTAGCAGCAGTCATCGTTTTTCTTTTGGTGTAGTAAATATCTTTAGGTTTGTGTAGGTGCCAAATACTGGCTTAGTTGGAAGAGACATGTTGAGTTTACAAGTGTGGTGAGGTGCTTTTTACAGTGCAGACAATTACACTGAGGTTTAGCCGTCTGCTGACACAGATATTGAACAGAGCCAAAGATGAGTGACATTGCTGGACCTGAGATGATATTGCAGCTATGCAGCCTTCAGCTGTAAGTGTTGTAAGGATTCCCTTGTGTTAAAGAAGTGCACTTTATAAAACCTTCAAAAAGAGTACTTGTTATGGAAAAGATTATACTTAAGTGTGTTGCTGAATGCTTAGTTGCATTGAAATTGAAAGAAAATGTAAAATAGTTTGAATTCATATTAAATGCAATGAATTGTACTTAAGAGTTTTTAACCACTTTGAAAAGGACTTAAGTATTTAAAGGTATTTATAGGTGATTTCAAAATTATATAAATTTTCTTTGAAATATGATTTAAATGTATTGTCGATTTTACTGAAGAGCATTTATGGTCCTGCAGTTTCCTGTGTATCTTTGTGGATGGTAATTGAATGTGTTTAATGTTGGTATAGTGAGATTTTAAAGGGAAATATACAAAGAGCAAGGGCTTGTGGTTAATGTAGTTGGGTTGATGTTTTTGAGAAAGACAGGAGTCTACCACAAGCAGGGGTTTCAGAACCGCTGCCAGGCCTCAGCGAACAAGTAAAGGTTTCAGAAATGTGGCTTAGTCCCAAACAGCACCTTCAGAACTGAGGTTAGAGAATGTGTGAGTGTTTGTACACATCATGCAGTTGGAAATTTACTGAGAGTTCCTCAGAGTTGAAGAACCCTGTTCATTTGAGCAAAGTGAATTCTCCCTCCCTACAGGTGGAGAAATAAGCTGTGGAAATTTGTCTCATTTAACCCTGATTGCGGGGGGCTTACAGTGGATGTGAGCCAAGCTCTGATGTGCGTGCATGTAGCCAATATTTTAGTTGTACTGGGCCTGATTCCCAGTCCAATAGTGAAGATGAAGAGTCAGAGGAAGGCAAAGGGTATCATCTAGGAATAAAACTCAGCATGTTCAGTATTTTGTTAAAGTCTCAGTGCAAATATATGGGAATTATGGACTCATGTGTTTTTTGTTGGGAGTTTTATTTAGTTTATGTGTGTATGATCAGGTCTGGGACGATGAACTGGCGAAGTCAGCGACCTACTGGGCAGAACAGTGCCAGTGGGAACATGGACCTAAAGATCTACTGATGTCCATCGGGCAGAACCTAGCCGTGCACTGGGGAAGGTATGAGTACACATTTAAAAAGACCACATCAGTCTGTTCCTGTAATGTAACCAGTCATGCACATAGTCATGGGAAAACCTGGAAGTATTGGGAAAAAAAAAAAAAAAAGTGAATTCCAGGCCTGGAAAAGTCTCTACAGATATTGTTTTTTCCAGGGCAAGCAAAGTTATTCATTCAGATCTGGAGAAATGTTTGCTACATTTTATTTATCCATATCACGTCAAGTTGTGGTGACATTAAATACAATTTCGCAGTCAACAAAAGGTCCAATGTCAACAGTATAGAAACCAATCAGTTTTTTCAAAAAAAAAAAAAAAAAAAAAAAAAATTTCCCCCAAAAGTTTTGTACGAGTCACATTTGCACACAAACTTGCACAGGAATATTTGTAGCTACTGTGGCGGGGTGAAGAAGGACATGACGAGCAAGTACAGGGGAGTTCCCCGAAGGGTGGATTTTATTAATAAAAGTGGTACGGAGCTGCAGTTAAAGTCGGGCGCTCGAAGCACCGGCTACGTTGTGAGGGCAGCTTTTATCCGGTGGAACGCCACCTCCGTCTCGGGGGTCCACGGGATCTTCTCCGGTTGCCCCTTAAAGCAGAGGTAATATCCTGCCATCCCCAAAAAGGCCCATACTTGCGTCTTGGAGTTGGGCCACGGCACGGAGAGGATTGCTGCCACCTTTTTCTCCTGGGGTCTGATCAGACCGTGACCCACCTGGTACCCCAGATACTTTGCTTCCAAGAGGGCCAGGTGACACCGGGGGTTGGCAGTCAGGCCAGCCCGGCGCAGTTCCAGTAGCACCCTTCGCAGCCGCTCCAGGTGGTCCTCCCAAGTCTCAGAGTTTATTACTACGTCGATGTAGGCCGCCACGTAGACCTGATGCGGTCGGAGGAGGACGTCCATCAGCCTCTGGAAGCTGGCCAGTGCTCCGTGGAGGTCGAAGGGAAGGACCGATATTGCCAGTGTCCATTTGGGGTTGAGAAGGCCATCTTCGGCTTGGCCTGTTCCGAGAGGGGGACTTGTCAGTATCCCTTCGTGAGGTCGAGGGTTGATATAAACTGGGCCCTTCCCAGACGATCCAACAGCTCATTGACGCGGGGCTTGGGGCAGCAGTCAAACTCAGAGACTTCGTTGAGGTGGCGGAAGTCATTACAGAAGCGGAGGGTGCCATCGGGCTTCAGAACCATGACAATGGGGATGGACCATGGACTGTGAGATGGTTCAATTACCCCTAACCTCAGCATCTCCTGTTCTTCCTCTTCAATGGCGTGTCTCAGAGCCTCCGGGACATGGTAGGGCCACTGCCAGGCGATGGTTCCGGGTGCCGTGCGGACGTCATGTACCAAGACGTGGGTCCACCCAGGCTGAGGGGAAAACACATCCGGAAACTGACTGACCAGGTGCTGCAACTCGGTCTTCTAGGTAGCGGAGAGTTGAGGGTCCATGTGCACAACCATGGGAGATGCTTTGGTGTAGGCCGAGAGCTGAGGCCCAGTTCCGACCCAGTACTTCAGGAGGTTAATGTCATAAAGCTGGTCCCTCCTCCGTTTTCCGGGCTGCCGCACTCGGTATGTAATGGGGCCGACCTTTTCGGTGACGGTGTACAGCCCCTGCCAGGTGGCCAAGAACTTGCAGGCAGCCGTAGGGACCAGAACATGGTCTCCTTGCTGGAACTCCCATGGTTGGGCTGCCCAATTATAGTTTTGCTGCTGGGCCTGTTGCGCCTTGACGAGGTGCTCCCGGACGATGGGCATCACTCGGTCGAGCCGCTCCCGCATCTCCCGCACGTGTTCCACAGTGGTACGGTGTACGGCCGGTTGTTGTTGCCAGGCCTCTCGGGCAAGTTCGAGCAGACCACGGGCTGGCGGCCGAAGAGCAACTCAAATGGTGTGAAGCCGGTGGAGGCCTCCCGAACCTCGAAGAGGCAGCATACATGTAGCGGGTGGCATAATCCACGATGACCAGGATGTGTTCGTGCCCCCGGGCGGACTTCGGCAGTGGCCCGACTAAGTCCATCCCGATCCGCTAGAAGGGCAACTCAATGATGGGCAGCGATATCAGCGGGCTGGGGGGAGGATTTCCTTCAACTCCTCATAAGACTCGTTGACCTTTGGGGGGTAGCGTGAAATAAGCCTGTTGGGCCTCTCCCGTCAGCAGCAGGGCAATGATCCTGATGATGATAATGATAATGTCATTGTGGGATGTCATCCTCGGCAGCAGCTGCGTGGCCTGGACACGAGGGTCAGGCAGTGGAGTACGTGCGCCGGCAGCCATACGGAGCTCGGCGAGCTTCCGTTCGGTTTCCCCTTGCCGGGAGGCCATGTGCTCCATAATTTGTTGCTGGCGGATGCTCACCTCGGTGAGGTGCTTCAAGAGTTCTTCCATCGCCGGGGGAGGAGCGCCACCTGGGGAAACCAGAGAAGACAAGTGAGCCAACAGGGCGTGTGGCAAAAGAAAAAAACAAAAAAAACTATCAAACCATTTCAGCTGGGGAAACACCGCGTGGGAAGGGGTAGTCGGTGTCTTCTCTGTCCTACCAGCATTCTCCACCAGTGTGGCGGGGTGAAGAAGGAAATGACAAGCAAGTACAGGTGAGTTCCCCGAAGAATGGATTTTATTAATAAATAGTGTGGCAGAAGGCGGTGAGGTGAGGTGGTCCGGTGCGGGGTGCTCAGCTTCCTCGGTGATCTGTGTGCTGTGACGGTGTGGGTCCGTTGTGCTCTCCTGTGTGCGGTGGGGCTGGCGGTCACACACTGTTCTCTGAAAGCAAGACAGACAGTTAGGATTATCTGGCTCTCCTGGAGACATCTCTCACCTCTGTGTTCGTTTGCTGTGCTTAAATAGGCAGCTCTTGATGATCCGCAGGTGTGGCCGCTCAGCCCGTGACGAGCAAGAGCAGGTTTGACTGCTCGGTTTCCAGGGCGACGCTGATGAGAGCTCGGGACACGTGTCACACAATATACAAAAAAAACCTTGCAGATTATTCTTTTATGCCAAAAATCATTAGGATATTAAGGAAATATCATGTTCCACGAAGATGTTTTGTGAATTTCCATCCTTAAATATCTCAAAACTTAATTTTCGCATGCATGAATTTTAAGCATGGACAACTTGTTGTGAAATCTACAAGGGGAAATATTTCGGCCTCATCACACAGAATCCTAATGAAATGGCTGGATTTTAAAACCAAAATCACCTTTACTCTGCAGCAAAAGTATACAGTTTATCAGTTTCTACATTCACTGGGAATCAAACCCATGACTTTGGCACTGCTAGTGCAATTCTCTTATTTTTGAGCTGAAATGTAAAAAAAAAATTATTTAAACTATTATGGGTAAGTTTTTCAAATCTATTATTTCTAAGTTACAACATATAAACTGAAATCCACCCACGTGATCCTAAATGATCCCCATGCTGCTTTGTGTAAAAACATCTGCCAGATGAATTAATGTAAATGCATTTCACATATAAAACACTATTTAATGTATGTTACTGTGGCCTGATACTCATAATCATATTATTAATTGTATCTCTCTCAAAAGGTACCGCTCTCCGGCCTATCATGTGCAGGCCTGGTACGATGAGGTGAAGGACTACACCTTCCCTTACCCACATGAGTGCAACCCCTGGTGCCCTGAGCGCTGCTCTGGACCCATGTGCACCCACTACACACAAGTGAGAAAGACCAATTTACTTACAGTTTACAAACAATTATCCCAGTGGGACTAAATAACACAACATTGTTAATGGTTTCAAAACTTGCGTGCAAAGGTGTACACATACCAGCTAGCATTTCTCCTCACCAGCAGAGTTTAATAAGTAGCATGTGTGACCCACACTAAAACAGAAGTGACTTTAAAAGCAGCATGATCACTGGTGTCCATTAACCTCACACAAAACAGTGTCATATAAAAAGCATGTAACATGGCGCGGAAATGTATTTGTACACCTAAGCTAAATAAGCATGTATTGTATGTTTGAGATTCTTTTTACCATATTTGATATGCTCATTGTATGTACATTGATCAATGTTTGCATGTGAATTAAATCTGTTCGTCATATAAAGTGATAGTGTCTCTTCAGAAGACGTGGGTTAGACAGCTCGATTCATATGGATTACTTTTATTGTAACTTTTAAAATGCTGAAGTTTTGGTTGCATGGACTGTCAATGGACAGAAATCTTGCACATTTCATAAAACAAAATCCAAAATTCATTTAATTTGCATTTCAAAGATGCATGGAAGTCTGAAGGGTTTGGAATGACATGAGGGCATGATGACAAATTTTTCATTTTTAGTTGAACTGTCCTTTTAAGTTGTCGATCATACTTTAGTTGGGGGACCAATTCTCACTCTTAACTAAATATTAACTATGTCTTTTGCCTCAATAAACACATTATTTTATTAGTGGTTGGTAAGATAATTGTTAAGTTTAGGTATTGAGTAGGATTAAGGGTTCAAATATATGGTAATGCAGAATAACCCATTAATATGTGCTTTATAGGTACTAATAAACAGACAATATGCTAGTAATATGCATGCTAATAAGAAACTAGTTAGTAATACTGAGAATTGGTCCCTAAACTAAAGTCTTACCAATTGTCCAAATACCAATTATAGCCAGTGGTTTTCTGTGTTTCTGTTTCATTCTACACTAACAGCTCCTTTTTGAAAATGGTATTTTGAAAAGTAATGTTGATACTGTCAGAACATATCGAACATGCCAGATCAAGCAGATGCAATGCACAAAGAAAAGGAGGGTAGAAAAGAGAGACCAACCAAAGTTCAAGACTAGACAACAGCAGAGAAAACTGAGGACAAGAGGAGGAGTTGAGCAATAGCCTCTTAGACTGTACCTTATCGCTGAGATGAGTTTGTGAAAATAGACATTGGCTCAGCTCTGAAAGCAGGTCACAAGCATCTGGAAGCCATTCCCAGACTCCTAAATCATTTTCCATTTTGACCCGAATTCATTTAAAGATGCAGAACGCAGAGTCGTTGGGGATTCCTGCCAAATCTCTGCTGTGATTCTCTCTGTTTCCCTCTTCGCTCGCGTGCTGGATGTGGAAGAACAGGTCTTGGAGGCCCCATGATTTTCTTGGTGCCAGACGATCCCTCAGGGTTAAGCTTGAGTTTGTGTTTTTTGAGACTGATTAGTTTGCTGTTTCATTGTCCCATGGCCAACACCGTCTGCGGCCTCTGCAGAGGAAGTGCATTCCCGAGGGAGCATTGAGACGTGTACCGGGCTGTACCCGGTGAACCAGATTGTGTTTAAGCGAATCAGAGGTCCTTGACCGCAGCTCAGTGGGCTGCACGCAGACATTGCTTTGTGTGGATAAGAGTGGATGAAGGGAAGTTTTTCACTTGAAGTGCTTCTACTTCCGCCCTACAGGGCAGAATGAAAGAGGGCTGTCTCTATTCACAGCCCCGTGGCCCCATCAATCTACTGCTTCTGCCCCAGAATGGAGACCACTTCCTGTTGGGGAACACTTCCTCCTCAGAAAGGAGTTGATATGGATGTCTTTTTTACACTTTTGATAACAGCAAAACAGATAATAGTTTGTAAAATTGTGTTTATGTTGAATTGCCAAACATGTTTGCTGATATTTGGGAAGGATGCAGCTAAGGTTCTGTTGTATATATCGGTTTAAGGTTGGGTTGAGGGGTTGGAGTAAGGTTATCAGTGTAATTACTACATACTTTAATTACAGATGTAATTACATCCCTGCTGAAAAAAAACAAAAAAAAAAACAAAACAAACTAACAAAAAAACAAACAAAATAACAGCTGAAACCAGCCTAAGCTGGTTGGATGGTTTTAGCTGGTCTTCCAGTCTGGTCATAGCTGATTGTAGTTTTCGCAGGTTGGTTTTAGAGGGGTTTTGACCGCTTCTTTTACTGTTCAGGCTGGGACAACAGCTGACCAACCAGCTAAAAACAGCTGAACATCCGCTTGATCATCTTAGCCAGGCTGAAGACCAGCTAAAACCAGCTACTTCCAGCTTAAACCAACTAAGACCAACCAACTAGCTTAACCTACCCCCCCTGTCCACAACATGTGCATTATATCAGAACATTTCTGTCTTAATTCTAGTGTCTTTTAGTTGCTAGTTGCTAAGGTGTTCTTAGAATTTGTAATGCAGTGCTAGATAGCTGCTAGGTAAGGTGGCCATATGCGCCGTTCATATGGGACACGTCCCGGCCAGGATTTTAATATTCCCTAAAATATCCAGGTTCTGGCTCCTTATGCTTTCGAATCGCTCTTACACCTAATTTGGTGTCTTTTTTCATCGGTGCACAGTGACAAGTCAAACGAATGAGCACATGCGCATATTTGCATTGCTTTAATCAATCCCTGTGGACCTCACCTTCTCAGGCGCAGCCCCACGATTGGTCGATTATGTACAATACCTGCATGTTATTGGTCAAACTGCTTTGGATGTTTTAGGCAATATTAAATCCTGGCCAGGACGTGTCCCGTATGAACGTTGCATATGGCCACCCTACAGCTAGGTTGTTCCTAGGGTGCTCTATATGGATTTTAGGGTGATTTTTAGCCTATAGATTTAGCTTGGGTCGATCTTCAATGTATGGTTATTTGAGTTTTTTTTTATATTTTATAATTATCCTGATGAAAACTGAAATAACAAGACTGCTTAGAAAAGAAACAAAATACTTCTATTCAACATTCCAGATGACTTACATGTCAAGGTTCAGTATTTATGAACAAATACCTAATCCTGAATAAGCACCACTAATAGTAATGTAATTTAATAATAATAATAACTCTTCATTTGCAGTTGGTGTGGGCCACGACCAACCGTGTTGGCTGTGCTGTACACGTGTGTCCGCGTATGAACGTATGGGGGGAAATCTGGGAGAACGCTGTCTATCTCGTCTGCAACTACTCACCCAAGTAAGACCAGCTCTTTCTGCTGACATTTATTCATTTAACCGCAGATGGCTAATTACTATTCCTGATGATGAGCCTATGGAACAAAACGTTCATCATTGAAAACATGGAGGCTACAGACAGTTTCATCCTTAGAAAAAATGGAAAAGTAAATGAAGGCTTTTGGGGAAAGGAAAACATGGCCAGAATGTGCTATTCTTTTCCAAGCTAATGATTTAATTTGGCAGCTGGGGGTTGTTTTCCTGAATTATTCGTGAGATCCGTGAGAGTATGTGATAATGTGTTTTGAATGCTCAGTCAAATGTGCAGATTTTGCGGTCGATTCCAAACCATGCTGAACCTGTGTCTTTTTTTAGGGGAAACTGGATTGGGGAAGCCCCGTACCAACATGGCAGCCCCTGTTCCCAGTGCCCACCAAGCTATGGAGGAGGCTGCAGAGACAAACTCTGTTACAAGGGTGAGCACTGAAAGAAATACGATTACAAAGGAATAACACATGGAGGTCGAAATCTTATTTTTGAGTTTTTTTTGTTGTGATTTTGTTTTTAGGAGATGCTAAACGTCACGAGTCTCCAGATATGAATGAAGTGGAGAAGCCGCAGGAGCCAGTTCAGCCTCCAACTAAGCCTCAGCCCAAACCCTCTTCCCCCAAAAAACCTGCAAATGCCAATCCTTCCTCAACTAAGACTACAAGAACTAGCTATCTAGGTAAGTGTGAATAATATTATTTAAAATAATTAAAAAACAATTAAAAATGTAAATAAAAAAAATAAATAGTAATATGTTGTTGATGTTAATTTCAACCCAATCACATGGCAAATATGTACCTCTGGGTACGTTTCTGCAATACCGGTTTTAAATACCTTAAAGGTGCTGTAGGGAACTTTTGTAAAAAAACATTTTTTTTAACATATTTGTTAAACCTGTCATTATGTCCTGACAGTAGAATATGAGACAGATAATCTGTGTAAAAATCAAGCTCCTCTGGCTCCTCCCAGTGGTGCTATTGCCATTTGCAGAAACTACATCGCTCCCGGTAAGAAATCAACCAATCAGAGCTGCGGTCCGTAACTTTGTTTGTGTTCAAAATGTAGAAAAATGTATATAATAAGCGAGTACACCATGAATCCATTTTCCAAACGGTGTTTTTGGCTTGTCCTGAATCACTAGGGTGCACCTATAATAAGTGTTTATATTCGGACTATTTTAGATTGCTTCGGGGATACCGCGGCGGAGTAACCCAGTACCTTTGTGATTCTTCATAGACATAAACAGAGAGAAGTAGTTCAGGCTACGATGTTCTTCCGCAAGACGCAAACAGTTCTGTTTATTAACCGCTAGAGCGTCAAAAGTTCCCTACCGCAGCTTTAATGAACGTTTTTCAGCAGTTTCAAAGATAAATGTCCCTTGAGTGGCGCTAAAACACGGGTTCAATATGTGAACCCTGGCACATTTTATTACGTTTATATTTGTACGTATTGGTGTGTTTTTATCATGTTACTTCTGGTACGAATTGCGGCGGATCAGAATTCAAATATCCGACTGTCGTTTAAAGTTAATGCTCTATTGTGTTGGAAATATGCCCCACACCAAACCCAACCCTAAACCTAGCCAATAGTGTTATCAAATGCAAAACTTATGTAAAAATGCATTTGTTGATGCAACCGTGCCATTTCAACTTCCTTACATGTAGATTTAAACCACTTTGTTGAATCGCAGTTACACGGGATTCAAACCTCTTAAGTTTACATTTATTCATTTAGCTGACGCTTTTATCCAAAGCGACTTACAATTGCTATATATGTCAGAGGTTGCACACCTCTGGAGCAACTAGGGGTTAAGTGTCTTGCTCAGGGACACATTGGTTTCTCACAGTGGATTCAAACCAAGGTCTCTCACACCAAAGGCATGTGTCTTATCCACTGTGCCAACACCACCCCAAGCTTCATCTCTGTACTCTGTGAGCTACCGAACAAACCTACTGCATCTGAAAACCCATAGATATGAAGCTGGATATGTGCGATGCTAACGTTCAGAAGAAAACTGAGGTTAATTTGCATGAAACGATGAAAAAATAAAAATAAATGCATAATTATAAAATGTATGTGTATGTATTATTATTATGTGTAATTTAATGTGTACATTTATCTAAACTATTCATGATAGAAGATTGTAAATTTCTACTTTTTATTTTTTACTTTTGCCTTTCAGCACAAAATATTAAGTGTGAGACAAGAATGAGGGACAAATGTAAAGGAGCGACCTGCAACAGGTCAGTGTAAGGACTACATTGATTCCTTAAAGATATAATAAGTTCAGAAAATTTTACTGGTGTTTTTTTTTTCTTTTTAAGGTACAACTGCCCAGCAAACTGCTTAAATAAGAAGGGGAAAGTCTGGGGAACATTGTATTATGATGTTGTAAGTGTTACTTTGACATTTTACTTGATTCTGTTTAAGTGTTACATTTATTAATTAATACAATTTTTTTCTCCTATTATTTTAGCAATCAAGTATTTGCCGTGCAGCTATCCACTATGGAATAATTGATAACAATGGAGGCCTTGTGGATGTTACAAGAAAAGACAACTTCCCTTTCTTTGTAAAGGCAGCCAAGAACGGCGTAGAGTCATTCAGGTAGTCTAAATGTTATGTTGATATCATTTGAATTCAGTTTGTCCACAATTCAATATCCACACGAGAGTTATTGACTCTAATCTGCGTTCTGTCATTTTCTTTTCAGTAAATACAAACCTGGCAATGCATTTACAGTGTCGAGAGTGGAAGGTGAGTATTGTTATTGTATTACAAAGTGAATGCAGATATATGCATATTTTCCAATACGAAATCAGAATTAGTGTGGTTTTGGATATTTCATTTGAAGTTAATAGATTGTATTGATATATAATAATCCTAAATTGCAGCTTCACCATGACAGATGCACAGTATTTTTTAGTTTAACATAAATGCTTGTCAGTACATTTAGCAGTACTTTAAATATATTAAAAAAATAATCAAATTAATTATGAAATCTCATATAAAGATGTACATAAGTGGGTTGAAAAATCACTCTAATATCCAGCTATTTGCATTTAATATAACTTTAAACTATAATACATTTTCAGTCGCCATTACTATTTTATTGTTACTATTTTAAGTGTCTGAAATATAATATAATATGAATATAATATTATGGTTAATATATTAATTTAATTATTCAATTATAATTAATTTTTAATGTAATAATAATAATAATAAACATTTTGTTTGGCAGAAGGCCTGTTTGACCAAAAGAATGTGTTTTTACCTTTTTTAGAGCAAACGATAGACTGCTACACAACAGTGGCTGAGATTTGTCCTTTCAAGGCGTCTGCGTCTCATTGTCCAAGGTACAGTTCAGACTTATTGAAATTCTCTCTATATACGCTCTATATCAGTTCAGTGTGAAGTACTGTGCTTGTCAAAGTGATGCACCTTACCAGCTTCTCCTCTATCTCATCAGAGTCTTCTGCCCAGCTAACTGCATAAACCAACCTTCATATTGGGCTCCAGTGGTCGGAACTAACATTTACGGTGATGTGAGTACCTGCTTCGGTCCGAGAGCGTACTTACAGGGCTGAGAGATGGGAAATGAGTGTGAACAGGCATTCATAGTCAAGCACTTATGAGTGCTAAAGTGAGCGTGCTGCTCTTGTGGTGAGGGCCGACCGCGGGAATTGTCTGTTTGAGTGCAAAGGGAGTTTTCTATGGAGGTGGCCGCCATTGTCGCCACTAATTTTTCAGCTAGAGTGTAGACTGACCACAGAGCAGCAGCTCTCTTCACTGACTCATGCACGCCTGAGGTCAGGACTTGGCATTGCAGACTACTTTAGACCACGGTTTAGGGAACAGCTTGCTATGTAACTTCAGTGTAACAGTTTAACTTCATCATCATTGGAGAGGTTCGTTAATAACTTAATCAAAATCATGACACTTTCATGATTCATTTGAAAGCCCTTGTGAAAAAGAAGTGCACTTAATTGTATTGAATGTGCACTTGTAGTGTACTTCAAATCCTAAAAGTGTTATTAAAAAAAAAACTTTACTTGCAGGTAATATATTCCTAATGAAATAAAAGCCCACTTAAATGTACTTAAAGAAAGACTGTTTTAACTTAAGTACACTTTTTAACAGTTCACTTTGTGATAATGCTTTACTTTAAAGTCCATTTAAATCATTAGGTTGTATTAATATTTTTCACTTTTCTCTTGTTTTGATGTGTTGACTTCAATACTACATTTAATATATTTTAAATGCACTAAATTGCAACTTCATCATCACAGCTGTGTAATTTTAAATATTGAATAACATGTCACACAGGCATCAATAGAAAATACATTAAAGTATATTTAAAGTATATTTTGGTTTAACGTGAATGTTTGTCAGCAGCGACTCTAAGATTAATGTAATGATATTAAACAAATGTAAGCTATAATACATTTTAATTTAATTACAATTCACATGCCATTATTTTTTCTTCCTTTTGAAATAAAAGGAACTTCTAAACATCTTGTCATTTTTAATATAATGAACGAGGACTCTACATTTATTCACTTAATTCAATCTGTAGAGTTTTATTTGAGAAACAGATCAAAATATAAGTTATTCACTGATAATCTTTAGCAAGCTCTTTAGTGAGCTTTCTAACTCCAGCTGGATTCAATCCAAGAGATCTGAAAACTGTAAACTAAATTTACAGCAATTCAACAGTCAATCTATAAAAATAAATTAACTTCAATCAGGCATGTCTTTTCCTCACTGGAGGAGAGAGCTAGTGTGGAATGGCCTGGTTGTGTATGAACTCAAATGAACTTGTTGCCTTTTGGCCCTTTCGGCTTGTTACGGCTACATTCCTGTGTAAAAGCTGAGCGTCTGTGTAGCTGGCCTCAGATCAGAGCAAGCATTAATTAACCCTCATTATTCAAAGGCTTGGACTTGGTAGTTTGTGATGGTAGTCGTCTTTGTTTGAAAGTGCACTTCACTGCATGAACAATTGGATGAGCATTATAAGATAGTGGCACCCAGATGTGTGCAATGAGCTGTGTACTTTTATTACTTTTCATCATTACTGAAGGGTTTTGCGGACAGAAGCAGCCAGAGCTGAACCTTCTTTCCAGGTCAAAAGAATAAAAACCGAAGGTACATGCAGTTCCAGAGAGTTCACGCACACACGTCTTGCCTTTTCTGGAGCTCTTGAGCTCCGGCCATGCTCTTGTGCGTGCTGTAGACATCCAAGTGTTGTTATTTGTCAATGCTCCTTTAGACTGTTTACATCTCAAGGACTGGTGAATAGAGCGTGGAAAACATAGTGGCATGGTGCTATGGCTAGTGTCACTAGTACAAGTACTTTTGTCCAGATATTTAGTGAGCATGATATTTAAAAACAAAACAGATTATACCAAACTTTTGACTTTGCAAATTGAGGAAGCATGATATAAATCCTCCAGAATGAAGGTCAGTGGAACTGCATATGAACACTGGTATTTGCACTAAAAGAACAGGCTTTTGTCTCCTCGTGTCCAGGGCTCCAGTATCTGCCGAGCAGCTCTCCACGCTGGAGTGATCAAAGCCGGCGGTGGCTATGTGGACCTCCTGGCTCTGGATAAGAGGAAAAGCTACACCGGGACCTTGAAGAATGGCATCCAGTCTGAGAGGTACACGTCCTGTATCTCGCTTCACCTCTCGTTTCCTTCCTTTGCTTTCTCTCAGTAACTCAACTCAGCGGTCAGAAGCCGTGATGGACCAAATCTGCCTGTGGCACGTTAGTGGTTGAAGAGTAATGGTGTGGTTTCTTGTCGAAGATGGACCACACAGGAGCTCTTTGCTTACTCTCCAATGCTGCGTGCAGAGTGCTTAAATCGACAAAAATCGGCTCCAGTGTAATGAAATCTAACACTTGAATCATACACCATCATCGAAGGAATTGATCGTGGCTTTTTAAACGCCTCGACCGGCCTTCAGACCGAGCATAGTTAAGCCATTCTCTGACAGCTTTGATAGATTTGCTCCTCACTGCACGCTATTCATATGATGCAATCAAGGGGAAATGGGAAGCAACCAGTCGTGTGAATTCGGCTTTGTTAACAGGGAAGTGTTCACACGCTCTCCATATTAACACTGGATGGAAAAGTTGCTGGTGTCTGACTCAGTCAAAGATAATTACAGCACATCTGATGCCAACAAAGCAACAAATTCAATACACCACCACCTGAATAAATGAAAAAGCCAAGAACAGTAGTCAATAATGACTGCTGGAAGAAATCTGAATGAAACCGCAGCACGAGATGAAGTGTGAGCCAGTGTTAATGTCATGCTTTCCAGAGCTTATCTGAAGCGTATACACAAATCACTGAAGTTGATTAGAGGATAATTACACTCTTGAATTCAACATCTACAAGAGTTAATAAGATTCAACCCAAAGTTGAATCCCTATTTTTTCCTTTCTGACAGTCACTTTATTGTATTGAATGTGCACATGCAATGTACTTCAAATATTAAAAGTATATATTTAAAAACTGTACATACACATATTATGTAATAATATAATAATAATGAAATAAAAGGCCACTTAAGTGTACTTAAAATGTAAACGACAAACGTACAATTATAATTTCTAATGCAATTTAAATTACTTTTTAATACTTTTCAATTATAATTTGTCATGCTTTAAAAAACTCGTTTTAATTTGTCGATTATCACAACGGAGCATGCGTAAAGAATTTTAAACGTTTTTTGTTATTTAAAATTACATTTAAAGTTGATGTATCTTAAATGTGTTAATCAAACATGTAATTATACAACATATGAAATATATTTTAATGCAAGACATATATACTTCAATAGAAATAATAGCAGTACACATATTTCAGTCATTAGAATTATGAAGGTACAGTGTATATACAGTAAAACTGTTTGTTAATTGTTTTCTTTCTCTTTTTTTCTTGCAGTAAAAGCAATACAGAAGGCGGTTCGTTCCGTGTCTTCGGTGTTAGAGGGTGAGACGGCACTGATGACACACAAGAGGTCACCGAATTGCTCTGAAAAGTCAGGACCTATTGAAAGAAAATGCAAACCTTTGGACTCTGTCTTTGGAAGGAAAGAGACATTTACAGAAGATCGAAGGATGTTTCAAAGCTTCAATGCACGGGCTTCCAGGGGTTTTATATACAATTGTGAATAATGTTCTTGACCACACATGCAAATCTGAACAAAACGCAGTGGTACAGCGATGCTGGTTTTAATTGTTGTTTTTTGTTAATTTTTTCGATGCTATTATCGAATACATGCAAAATCTCTTATTTCCATACAAAATGAATATTGATTACACTGTATTTAATCTGTACAGATATTTTGTGGATTTGTCAGACTTGTGTTTCTTATTTTTTTGCTTTATTTCATTAATCATTTTTGAAGCCGGAGCTGGAAAAGTGCACAACAGTCACCACCTACATTTTTGCGTCAAGAATTATTTTTCCTATTCAGTTCACCCATAGTAAAAAAACAGCAACGACCATCTCCATCACAAAATTACAAACCTGATATGAAAATATAGTTCAGAGTTTAAAGCTCATGGTACGTTTGTCTCAAACGTTTATGCTCTATGGTTCAAATCAATTTCTTTACGATAAAAATGAGTGCGATTTTTACTTTTGCGCTCAATTGCAATAGTAGTTGAGTGTGTACAGTGCAGAAGTGGGGATTTATTGGACCTGAAGTGGGAAAACAGATGCTTTGCAGAGAAATGGCAAAGAAAAAGAGGCAAACCTCCAAGCAAAAGAAACCTTCCCTTAATAATGCATGCAAGACTTCCAGAGTCAACAGTACTCAGACTGTTAAAGGTGCAAAAACATTGCAACGATGTTTAATCCCAGTAGAATTCAGAGTCACAGTGTGCATGTTTAGGCTCATCTTTCATTACGGTACCTTCCTTTTTGTTATTTATTATTATGCCTTTTTCAACCCCTGCTCACGACCAAATATTTATGAATGCGACACAAGATATGTGTCCACTTGAGATTAAAACGTCTGTCAGAGTATAACATATTCCTGTTTGGTTAACTGCTATACACAACCCAGCAATTTCATTAGATCTCACAGAATGAAACCCAAGTGAGCAATGCCGACCGAACACTGATTAGTTTAAATCACTTTATACTGCAATGTAATAGAAAGGTACTTAAGATGAAAGCCATGCCTCTGTATATTTATTAGCTGGATAGTGCTTTGGAGTCCCAGATTTAGATAAAATGTGGATGTTCTTCGACGAAATAAGGGCCTTGGAGGACAATAATCACTTTGAAGGCTTCCGTTGGCCTGCTTTTCAGTCTTCACCGACTTTTATTTTCTTTATAACTTTCTCGAATTGTTACCTCAGTCCTGTTGCAGCAATATATCTGAGTATTGATGTGTTTAGGGAAATCATAAATGTTTGTAGACTACAATGGTTTGTGTAAATATTCAGATCTTGTCATCTGTGCCTTTTTTTAAAATCCAGAAGATAATTGTTTTTGCACAAATGTAAAATTAAGATTATAAAATCTATGATACTAAGACGATGTCTGTCTTTTGCTTTATAAAACATGTATTTAGGTTACTGTGTCTTATGCTGTTCAACAAATGGGACAATCTTTATTTTACCATGTGAAATCAAAACCATATCAAAAACTCCCCGAGACCACCCAAGCACAGGTCGACTCTTCATACACCACCTTTCAGTTAACAAAGACTACTAGGAGTATACATATCTTAGATTTTTTTTTTATATAAGTGATGTAGACTTCAGTTAGGGTCATCAGTGGATGCATTTCATGTTATTAAATTAATTCTTGGTACAAATATCTGAAAGCATGACAAAAGATGCACTTTATTATTAAACTTTGAATCTGCACTTTTGAAAATGCACTGTTTAAAATAGTACTTAAGTGTTAAAGGTCACATATTTTACACCTTTCTGGAGTTTTATTTTAGGTTTTGATGTACTTAAGAATATATATTTTCAGTATAAGTACCAAAATTCATCTCAATATATATTTTTTCATCTGCTCTCTCAGGAGCTCTGCTACGAACAGGTCGATTTTGGCCTGGCTAATTAATATTCATGAGCCTCTCTTCTGATTGGCCTGTTGTTTTCTGAGTGACGCATGGCCTGGCCAACCACAGGTAACTAGGGTCATGTATGATGTAGCCTGCTGTGGCTTAGTGATTCTCACAAGTAAGGTAAATAGAAAAACCGGTAATGATGGTCACAGCTGAGGGAAATGTTGTCCGGCCTTACATGTTTGAGCTGAACTCAGACCCCGAATCGACGACGACAGGAGACAACCAACCACCTCCTCAAACGATCTAAGAACAGGATGTTTCAGAATGGTAATTAAAAGTACAATATGTAAGATTATTTTATCAAAATATTCAAAAACCACTAGAGAACAATGTTATATATTTTGCTGACTTGTGTACGTTTTCCCAAATGTTTCGAAGGCTGTTTAAAATCGAGAGAAATAAGCTATTTTGACTAGTGACATGGACCAAGTGCATAGTGTTATTGTGTTGCCTATCATTGACCTCATAACACCTCGATTTCTGCTTTTGTAGAAAACATGGAAACCCCCAAAGCAGCTTTAATATGTTGTGCATTTTAAAAGACCGGTGACGATTGCGCAGATTAGCATTATAACTGAACTTTCAAATGTATCTAGTATGATAAAACAGCGTTGCTTTCCCCCACATACTCAAGACTGGATGGAGCGGAAGCAGTTGATTGTGGCATAACAAATGCTCGGCTTTCAGCCTCACCCTGCTTCATTGTACTACGTTAATGAATCATTAGCTCATCCATGAACATGATTTCTGCCCGAGTCCCGTCGGATTGCATCGCCTGTGGGGATGAAGACCACAACTACCATGATTCCCCACTCAGTTGTCATCAATCTACGCCTTTTTTTGTTTGTTTTGAATATGCGCCATCTAGTGGCGAAAACTTACATAATGTGCCTTTAATGTTTTTTTCAAACACTGTATGCAGTAAGCTACACTATGCTACTATTGCTTTCTTACTGATACAGTAAATTGACATTAGCATCACGTTAGCATTGCATAACCATTTACAAAATCTAATTTCTGATTATGCTGGCTCAATGATGTAACATAAAATGTGCGAGAAGTTTACGTACAGGTTGCAGATTTGAGGTCAGACCCAACAATGTGTGGACTGAAGCATTTTTGATGAGTAGCTTCTTTGGAAAACCAGCATTGATGAAGCAGTCAATTGTGAAATGTGCAGAACAGATGCTTACAGTAAGTTTGAAATAAATTGCTGTGGTATTACCAAATAAATGAACATTAGCCACTGCTCCTTATATTAATGTTGTTCAAAAGCCTCTGCAATGATGTAGTTTCCTTACATCCATCTGCTGAACAGCGTTTTCTCGAGATGTTCATTTGTTTAATCTGCTTTTCCTCATGTCATGATTGAAACAAGAAGGAATTCACCAGGTTTACCATAATGGCAGCTCTGAATGTTTAAAACATGCTGACACTTCAGACCTGTGTTTATTGGACGGCTGTTGGGGAAAGTCAAGTACTTGATGTTTAAAAATACTCTCTTGAACAATACTCAGATGCATAAGAACCATGTTGGGTCAAAAACCCTTCTGTGATGATGACTGTATGTCCAATAGTTAATGCGAGATCTCTTTAATATCTCCAGTTATATACAACAATGCATGTCATGACATTTTCCACAAGTCTCTGCTTTTCTCCTATTTTCTCCACTAAATACAGGGCTGATCTATACTGTAATGTCAAACAGCATTTCAAGGTCTTGTGGATTAGAGGGTTATGAATTGAATCATAGTCAGTGTCTGAATCCCTCCACTGACTATAAATGTTTTATTTTGGTCTATATAAACCTTTCAGCTGTAATTAAAGAGAGCTGCTGACATTCTTACCCTGGCGGTTCACACTTGCTTGTGCTTTCTCACCAACATGTGTTTTAAAACTCAATTACATTTCTAGGACATGACATTTGTTGATTTTATGAGTCATTCAGGTCATTGGAATTAAGACAGATTCTTAAAGGTGATATGTATTGTTGTTCTCCGAGATCCATATAATCATCGGGCTTCACTGTTTAGCATATGATTAAAATATATACTGGCCATTGAAAATACATTACATTACACCAACCCCAAATAAAATATTAATAAAAAATATTATTTTGGGAAGGGGATTTTTTTTTTTTTCAACTTTATTTTCTGTAACTTTTCACCACAGCTGCAGTGACCTACTTCAAGATCATGAGATTATTTGATTGAGCTTGCAACTTGAGTTTTTGACACTTCAGCAATGGAAAATGGCATTTAGGATGACTAAGAGACATTAATTCACATGTAATGGTTATAAACCCACTGCTGTGTGTGATGGAAACAATCAGTCAGCAGTCTTCTGTATATGTATGTATGGCAGACTGAACCATAGAACAAAACCATTTCAATTCATTTGATTTTATTAGCTCAGTTGCCATAAGACCACAGGGTTACTAATTTCAGGATATATGAGAATAAAAACAGCAAAGGCTCCAGAGAAGTTTGTTGTTCTGCGCAAGAGAGATAGATGAGTAATTGCAAGATTTGCATCTGTATTTGTGAGGATTCTAAAGGAAAACTGGACAACAAAGTCAATGCATACTTGTTGAGGGGAACTGCAGTATTGCCATATTAATTTATCTCAGACGTCTAGTGTTTGTTTTAGTCCGTGTAAATTCAGAAAGTTTTTCTCCAGTTTCAAAACTGATTATAAAATGGATTGATGATTTGGCAGAAATGAGATAGACCAGGACTATCATGGAGGAGGACACTAGATTCAGCAGAACAGATCAGAAATTATGATAAGTCCTATGAACACTGTGAACTCTGGAGAATGAGAGGAAGGAGGGCAGAAAGATCTGGTGATGCTGGAGAACAGAGGAGTGTTAGTGGAAACTCAGATCTATTCCTCCTTTCTGAATCCATTCTCCATTCTTTCTGGTAAAAAATAGGTCATGTGGGATGACAATAGTACTACAAGTGAGTAATACAGTAGAGTAGTTAGTAGTTGTATAGTTGTAAATGTAAATAAATGTAAATAATCTCAAAGATTCCTTAATGCATCTTCTTTCAGAAGGCCAAATAAAGTGCTTTTGCTTTTGACTAGAAACACACAGCATCTGCCTGACATGACAGCGTCAACAACTTTCTTAGCGTGAACATTTGGGCAGCATTACGCAAATATTTCCACATAGTGATGTAGACATGGGGGGGCGTGTTAGAACGAACCATTTTAGGGGGGCGTGACAGATTCTTAACTTTTATAAAGAAGATCTCTTTGGATTTGAGACTTTAGTCTTTGCAACTTTACAAATCTTCTTTATGCACCAAGAGCTTTTAACACTCCAAAGAGAAAGGAAAAATTTTAATCACATCATATGACCCCTTTAACAAACACAATATTCAGTATTTTGATGTTAAATTCATTGCAGATTTATATTAATAAAGGTACAAAATATACATACACATACAAATAATGTTTGCACACATCCCCTCCCCATATTTGATATATCAGGCTCTTATGGCTCATGCAATATGATAAAGTGAGAATATGGAGCTCATCCTTGCGAAAATACGCAATTTGGTGCTGATATTTATGACGACATTCTGATGCTTGTAATCTAAATCAATTAGATCTTTTTAACAGTATAGCAGACTACCTGCAGAAAACACATATAAATATCAGTTGTCATTCTATATATTTCAATAATATGTCTTATTAAGATGATATTTAAATACTTAGTTTTAAGATCAATCCAAAACACATATTGCAATACAATGATGATTGAGATGAAGAAATAAACGTTCCTCAAAAAAGCATGATGGCTCATATTCGATACTCAAATTTTAACTTGATCTTTCTAAAATATTAATAATCAAGTAAACCTAAGGTGACTCAGTCCAGTAAGTGTTCATCCTGAAAAATGACTAATAATACTATATAATAGTGCCATCATGTTGTTCAGTGAGAAGAAACTGTTTATCATTCTGAGACTGAGGGATATGGAGTATGAGTCAAATCATGGCTCAGGTCCAACTGAACCACAGTGCTGTTTCTGGTTTACACTTGAATCGTCTCATTTTTCCCGATGTGACACACTTTCGTGGTGGGAAGACATGACAGATGTTACAGTTTAAGATTTCTATTCCTGTATGTATTTTACCATGCTGCTAATGCATGTATACTCCTGAGACGGTTAAAACAACAAGCTGAATCTCAGAGATGTTTTGGACCATTGATGCTCCGGTGGCTTGTTCTGAGGTGCTGTTTGATGGATGTCAAGTCTTTTATTGCCACCATATGCTCATGAGATTCTCAGAAGATTATGTTGGCGTCTACAGGATAGGCTTTTTAAGGGCCACTGCGGTGTTTGCAGAAATATTGTTGTCAGTGTACAAAAAGTTCATCCATTAAAGTTCAAACAGAGAAAACCGTACAAATGTCCTTCCAGAGAGCATCACATTCTTACAAATGCCATTTATTGGATATTGCATAACCCAGAACTGTGCATTAGAATCAGTGAACAAAATGTCTGATTTGCTATTTAATTTTCTAAAATGATTTTATTAGCATCTCCAAATACTCACCACTACATTGATAAAAAACAACAACAACAAAAACTATAGTATCTTTTACATGGACATTAAAAACTGTAACATCAATTACACATAAGAAAAATACAACGGTATCTCACGGCCAATTCGTACGTATTTTACGATGTGGCTTATTCGTATGAATTTGTATGACCTTACTCGTATGATTTTATACAATTTGTCTAACGGTTAGGTTTAGGGGAGGGGTTAGGTGTAGGTCATTTACAAATTGTGCAACTTGTAAAATACGTACAATTTGGCAACAATCGTATGAATTTGTAGGAATGTGGTCGTACGAATTCGTACGAATAAGCCACCTTGTGAAAAATGTAAAATATAAAAAATATATATTTTAAGGTAAATTAATGGGGCGTGAGTATCTGTAAATCTGAACTCACTGTGTTCATGAATAGATTCTGATACGTGCACCTGATGGAGATTTTACTATCCCACGGAAGAGGATTTGTAAATTGCATTGAACAAAAAACATCTAATAAAGAGACAAACATTATTTGTGTTTTATTATTTTTTTCATAATTATATAGAATGATTATTTACAATGAGTCTTTATAGTTTAGTATAGTTATTATATTGTTAATATATAAGTTTTACCAAACCCTAAATCATAAAAAGCTGCCGTTATTAAATCATTTAACTTTAAACCATTATTTCACATCAAAAATGTTTTAGACTGCTTCTGCTTAGTAAATGCTTGATCTGTGCATATTTCTCTCCTGATTCAGACGAGATTACTTTTCTACAGTCGAAAGCAATATTATGGTTTGAAAAATGTTTTAAATGTAAAATCTTAACAATGGATTTGTTTCTTATAAACACGCAGCTTTTCATTAAAATCTCGATGGACTGGAGTGGTGTGGATTATTTGCGGGTCACTGTGATGTTTTTGTCAGGTGTTTGGACTCTTATTCTGATGGCACCAATTTACTGCATCTATATCATGTACATTTTTAGCAAAGTTTCATTTTTGGGTTTACTATTCCTTTAAGTGACAAAGAACAGTCGAAGACACGATGCCCTCCTCTAAATGGTAGTTTTCTTTTTATTTTCCCACAGCTATGGACCAAAATGTCACTGCTTTCACAAAGACTATAAAAGAAGTTGTCTTCTGATGTCAGTTTAACTTAACTCTGTATGAGGAATGTTTTCAATCTAATTCAAAGGGTTTTACATTCGCTCAAGCTGTAATTTGCTTACTCTAACCATGTAGGACGCGAATGGCTTTATTTATTCAACAGCATATACTGTAGTCAGAAGACTACCAGAACCAGATGACTATAAGAGGTGAAACTTGAGCTGCGTGTTGCGGCACTGAACCATAAATTAACTTTATAGTAGGTTTGTTGTGACGTCTATCTGCACATGTTGGTCGTCGCAGGGTCTGACGCTTTAAAGAGTTCAAATGCCCCTACTTTGTTGATAAATATTTGTATTTCCCAAGAGGAACAACACCAGTCTGACAGGGATAGCGAGTCACTGAAGCTGGTCGCTGATGTTTGCTGAAAGAAGACGGAGCAGGAGCATTTTCAGCTGTGAAGAAGCGGCTTACAGAGAAGCAGAGGGAAGGATCACAGTTCATACTGTTCTTCAGAAGTCCCTCATGTCTCAATTTGTTCAGACACTGCATCCATTCCAATGGATGTCACTTTTCTCTGAGGTTTCTTTGGTGTTTGTTATGTGGTGCCACTCAAAATGTGAATAACGGATGCTGCCATCCACTGTATAAGTCGACGAGTGTCCTGTCACATATTATTTGTCCAAAAAAAATAATCATAAGGTGTTTTACTCTTTACTGTTCTTTTTGATTTATCTGTTTGCAGCAAAAAAGGCATTAAGATATCAATATATATATAATTAATATTTCAAACAAAAGTTTTTTTTTAAGTGTTTTTAAGTTTATCTATAATTTTGAAATATTTTGTATTGACAGAATAATATATTTACTTCTTTATTTAAAAATATGGTGCCATCAAATCCCTTCATCTTTTTATTATTTTATAATAATAATAATAATAATAATAATTTTTACTGAAGACTGTACAAGGATGATGATTTCCAGCCGCAATCAATGAATCAATGAGTCAATGAATGAATGAATCAATGAGTCAATGAATGAATGCATGAATGAATCAATGAATCAATGAATCAATTAGTCAATGAGTCAATGAATGAATGAATAAATGAGTCAATGAATGAATGAATCAATGAGTCAATGAATGAATGAACGAATGAGTCAATGAATGAATGAATAAATGAGTCAACGAATGAATGAATCAATGAGTCAATGAATGAATGAACGAATGAGTCAATGAATGAATGAATCAATGAGTCAATGAGTCAATGAATGAATGAATAAATGAGTCAATGAATGAATGAATCAATGAGTCAATGAATGAATGAACGAATGAGTCAATGAATGAATGAATCAATGAGTCAATGAGTCAATGAATGAATGAATAAATGAGTCAATGAATGAATTAATGAATGAATGAACGAATGAGTCAGTGAATGAGTCAATGAATGAATGAATGAATGAATGAATGAATTAATTAATTAATCATTAAAGCACAGATATTAGTCTATAAATATTTAATTTTTAAAATACAATTATTGATAACAACTGTTTGGATAATTATTTGAATATTTGGACAGAACCAATGCCTATAATAATGGATACTGAAAATACCTATAAAAATTATCTTCAACAAAAATGTCCTCATTGACTGTTTTTCATGTTTGCACTAAAAATAAAGTAGCATTATATTTTTTCTGCTAAGATTTGGGTTTGAAAGGCATGAGAGATCTTGCCTATAGTAAATGAAAGAAAAATAAATAAATCACACGTTTAGCCCTGTCCATTTAGTTCTCATGGAATTATTTTGATTTACACGTTTGCCTTATTTTTCCACAATAGTAATTTATGGTTTTCCTTCCTGTTATCTAGTGAGAGGCGTCATTTGGAAGAATCTTGCAGTATAAGCCTCTTTCCTGGATCTTGTACATAGCATCTTATAGCATGCTGACACTCTTACTTGCATATTTGACTTTTTAATGCAATATGGTGTCATTTTATAGGCTATTTGGTTGAATATTTGTATTTAAAAAGTGCATTGCATGGCCTGACAAAAGCAGAAGAGATACTTTTCACGTAAGCTTTTCTCCTTTAGTTTAAAGACGTCAAGGACTTTGGGCTTCACATCAGTGTTCACAGACTCCGTTGGCAGGATTCTGTTGTTCTTTTTTGAACAATTCTGTACTTTTTTACAGCATTTATTTAAGTTTAGTTATTGCAAAAATGATACTAAATAAGACTTTACAAAAATTGAAGAAAAAACTAACAAACATTCAGTCTAAGATCATTTTAAAATGATGGAAAGTAATCAGATATGATTGCACACTGTAATTGACTGCATAAGGTTAGTTAAAGTAATTTTTTTCTGTACTAGAATACATAGAAAATTTAACTCTTCCAAATGGGTTTACAATTCACTGTTTGAGCTCTAAAGTAAGCGTGCATCAGGCAAGGACAAGGTTGAGTCAAGAAAGAAATGACAGGATTTATTTACAGTGGATCCCTTTTGAGAGAGATTATGCTTCTGTATTTCACCGGATTATTTTACATTATGTAATGTTATTGCTTAATACTAGAAATGTGTAAATGTTCTTCCAGAATTCAGGAGACACACTTACACCTGATGAGTGGAAAGGTACTCTCCTGCCTGTGGCTTCATTGCTTGTGCCTGATTCTCCCTCTGGGGTCGCTCTTTATGTAATCAGGTGCGCTAAAGGACTCAATTTAAGCCCACGTACAAGGGCTGCCAAGACTTGCCTGTTTGAACCTTATTTTCACTCATATCGCTCCCTCAAGAGCCAGGCTACAGGTGCTAGTGTGCGGTTGAGGGTGAAAATGTGAGCTGGAGGTTGCAGGGAAATCATTTCTCTTCAGATTTTCGGATCAGTGTCCATTTTGTACAATAATCTACACAGATCTGGGATTGATGCTCATGGACTTCTTATAATAAGGATGGACCATTATAATAAGAGAGATTCATGCCATGCAAATACTGGTATTGTGAATGATCTGGCCAGACAATTAAGACGAGGCTGAACACACATTTTGGGATAGTCAGATCAAGCACAGCTGCCCATGTGCCCTCGATAACCCTGCTCCGTTAGATCCAGCACGTCCTAGATTTCCTCTCAACAAACATCAGCAGAAAGACATACTAGTTGAGAGAGCCAGCTATAAACATTGTCAAAAGGGAAGTCCAAAGTTGTGCCTGAGAACTTCTCCTGTAAAACAACATTGACAATCACAACTCAATCCACTCTGAGGAGACTGTGAGAGTTGGTCACAGTGTGTGAAATTTGGAGTTACGTGCTGTAATGAATCTATTGACAGTTACATTGCACACTGACTGCACTCTTAAAATGAAAGTCTCCAAAGGTTTTTTATTTCTTCTTTTTTTTTTGCAGTGATGCCATATAAGAACCGTTTTTATGTTCCTGAAAGACCCTTTCAGTGAACAGTTCTCCCAAAAATGATAATTTGCTGAAAATGTACTCACCCTCACACCATCCAAGATTCTTCAGTGGAACAAATTTGGGGAAAATACAAATCAAATACAGCTCTAAACAAATATTTTGGTGGATTTTGAAGTTCAAGGACAACAGAAGATGGACTTTTTAATTTGAGGAATGGATTATAGGCTAGTATTTTGGACAAAAGCCACGGTTTGAAGTTAAACGGCCTTTATTTGTTTACAAACACACAGTTTTTAACTTCACAAGATGTTATTTGATGGACTGGAGATGTGTGGATTACTTGTGGTCTATTGTGATGTTTTTATCAGCTGTTTTGACTCTCATTCTGACGGCACCCATTCACTGCAGAGGATCCACTGAAGAGCAAATGATGCAATGCTGCATTTCTCAAAATCTTTTCCAGTGAAGAAATAAACTCATCTACATTTTGGATGACTTGAGAGTGAATATATTTTTGGCAAATAATAACAATGTACCTTTATTTTTTAGAGCATGACTCATACTCATGGTAGGTGTTGGGGGGAGAGAATATCGCACCTGTATAATAAGATAAAGTCACTTGTGACTATAGTATAATGATGTATGATGTACATTAAAGGAATGACACGTCAAGGGATTTAATTAAGATGATAAACTGTTACCACATCTGAAATTCATTATGAGTAACAAGTTAATCACACAAACTTTCACTCTCTGATTTATAATGTTGATTTATAAACCATATTTGGATAAAAATACATTTGTTATTATATAAAGGCCTGCATTCAGTTAAGGCGTGTTTGTTGAGACACTAATGAGAAGCTGAAAGTACATCAAGATGTCAGACTTTGTTTTTCTGACTAATCGCTGGCTCAGCATACTATTGTGCTGCGTTGTACTACATCTTATTATAAAGACTGCAAACAGACAGACTTTGTTTAAACCTCAAGGTCTTGAACACAAGCTTTGACGTCTGGTTTCCATCACCAAATGAAAGGTGCATTTTGGAGTACGGTGCTAATTTAAAAAGGTTTTACAAATTAAGAAACAAAATGTGTTTTTGTGAAGGGTCAGCTGGATGATGTACATGCACATTAGTTGACTGTATTTACAATACTCTAGTGTTTGAATTATATATATATATATATATGATGAACTCAAAGATGTAAGACTTCTTCTATGTACACAAACGCCCTATTTCTCTCAAATATTGTTCACAAATCTGTCTGAATCTGTGTTAGTCCATCCATCCACCTCACAGGTGTGGCATATCAAGATGCTGATTAGACTGATCAGATTATTGCACAGGTGTGCCTTATATATATTTATATGCAAATAATCGAGATTAATCATTCGACAGCACTACATTAACTCTAATGTGTTATTCAATATTACAAAAAAAAAATAATTCTTCTTTTTTTCTGCATCTGTGCAAATGCCCTCACTTAAGCAGCCTGGTTGCACAGTAGATGCTGCTATCATTTATGACTACCTGAGAGAAGAGAAAAAAAAAGCTGACAGCTTGCATTATAAACAGAGTGAGGAGGTGCTTGTGTTGTGCTCGTGCTGCTGTTTTTAAAATGACCAAAAAAAGAAAAAAGGACTAACTGTGTGGTTTGAATTTACTGCTCTGCTGGTCTTGAGATGCGACTGAGAAACTTTCCGTCCCTTTGCTTGTCATCTCATGCTGATGTTACTGGTTAATTACAGCAATGCTACATTAATTAAGAGACGTCAGATGGAGACAGGGATCTGTATTTTGTTTTAGAAGAGTTAAAGCTGACTTTCAGAGAGTGATGGTTGTGTTATTGAGGGCACGGTGTCCTTGTGGAGAATACCTCCAGAGCGGAGCTGTTTATGACACAGATCAGCAGGGTTTAATGAAAACCAGGCCAGGCTACGGGCTGACCGCTCTGTCTTTGTCTGTGTGCTCTGATCCTTGTCTATCCCTGGCACTTTGGACAACTGATGATGGCAGCCAATTCCACCACGGCTTCTGAGGTTTCGGGTCTGCGCTTTACTTCTCCCCACTTCTGGCTTTCAGCATCTTCTCTCGTTCTTGGATAGTAAACCAGCTTCTCCTCCCAGCTATGATGACTATATTTTCATGGCTGTGTCATCATATTTACGTTGATATTTTAAGGTTTTTAACCATCCAATTTTATTTGATTAAAAAATAACAGACACAAACCTGTTCTCAACCACAGTGTTGTTTTAACATTTAGGCTCTACATTTAATGTCCTCGCAAAACAGTTTGTAGCACCAAACACTATTATTAGAAGTATTAAATCGAAAGCAGGTATTGCAGTGGGTGGTGAAGTTGAGCTTTTTTGATTTTATTTATTATTTGTACGTTTATTTTTGTAAATGTTTTGCTATAACAACACAAGAGGCAGCAGTCCTTCCTGAAGAAGAATATGACTGAAGAGAGGACGATATATTTGTCACATTTTGGATGGGGAAGATGAATATTGGGCCTCATTCACTAATAATTTCATGGATGATTTCATATTTATATGCACAGGAGAATATTTAATTTAATTCACATGTAACCTTCACATGAATTTGTTCTTAAAGGCACAGTACACCTAAAAATTTGAATTCTGTTTACTCACCCTCAAGTTCTTCCAAATCTTTATGAATGTTTTCTTCTCCTAAATATTTTAAAGAATGTGGGTAAAGATGGAGTTTCTGGTCCCCACT
The DNA here is from genome assembly GCF_003368295.1 of Carassius auratus. Lineage (NCBI taxonomy): Eukaryota > Metazoa > Chordata > Actinopteri > Cypriniformes > Cyprinidae > Carassius > Carassius auratus. The sequence goes on from NC_039274.1 coordinate 21,794,382, forward strand.
GACTCCCATACTTTTATTTCTTCTTCTCCAGTCTATGGAAGTCTTATGGTGATCAGAAACGGATTCATATAGGTTTGGAGTAAATGATGACAGAATATAATTTTTTGAGGTGAACTATACCATTTAAGGGCTTTCTGGAAACCTTTACTTTACGGCCATCTGTTACTCTCAGCAATTATGACACAGCATTTTTATTATTTTTTTCACTTGATGTGTTTCAGTCTTATTTTTTTTTTATTTTTTAAATTGCATAATTTTCTTCTGCAAAATTTACTGATGACCTTTTGTGATTGTGAAAATATGCAGATTTCATATTTCCTGCCCCCTTGCTTCACATTACCACGCCCCCTCATTTAGTCCTTGTTTGGTGCTCACTAATTGATTGTTCTCACCTTGTGTTTGTGTGCTTTTCTTCCTATTTATTGTGCTCATTTCCCTCATGTGTTTGTTGGTTTGTTTTTTGTGTAAGTTAGGGTGTGCTTTGCTCTCTAGCTGATCTTTAAGAAATCGTGTTTTCCTTGTCTTTTAAGGTCAGGTATTCATTCATTAAAGTTTATTTTGTTACCGTTTTAGTCTAGCTTCAGTTTGTTTGGAACAGATTTTTGATTTTGACTTGTTTCTTTGAAGTATTTATTTTTCCCTTTGAGTTATTTCCTTGATTAGTGTTTCCCATTGCTTCTAGAACTTTATTTTCTTTTATTTGTTTCTTTACCTTTTAGTTTACTTTGGTTACTTCTAGCTCCCCTTTTATCTTGTTTCAAGGTCATAACATTCTTGTCTGCCTTTTTTTGCTCCTATTTTATCTTTGTTCTCTTGTCGTCATCCGTCTTGAGTCACGTTTTGTGAGTTGTGTCTGTTCCTGTCTTGCCTCCTGCTTTCTCCCTGGCCCTGGTATAAGTAATGCAAATTTGCAAACAAAGTAATATATGCGAGTATAATGCACATCTTTCTATGTAACTTCAGGATGACTTCTGTTGTCTTTAAAAATGAGGTTGAAGTGTTGAACAGCATTTATTACAAACTTGAAAGTAGACCTCTTTACAAACTTGAATGCAGACATCATTTCTATGGAAGCTCATGTATTTCTATGTGTAAAGATAAAGTATCAATTTAGTACATTAAGTATACTAACTTTAAATGTAATCTTGAGTAACTTCCTACAGTTACATTATAATCAAGAACTTTACAAGTGCTTTAAATTAGTCAACACATGAAAATAAGGGGACTTTTTAAAGCAAGGCAAAATGTTATTGAGACATAATTTTAAATCTACTTCTAAATTGACATTTTTACGGTCTTTTAAAAAATGCACAATGTGTTAAGGAAAGTGCACTTTAACTTTTTAATTATATGAAATTAATCCTAATAAATACTGTCACGGACTTGCAAAAAGCGGTGGTGAAAACAAATTATCCTTCCAGCTGAATCTCACAGGCCCTGCCAGTAATTACAGTAACATCCGAAAAAGAGGACACCTAGTTTCATAGATGTAAGACTTCAGGTCGGTAAGTGAGACAACTTGCTGACAGACTGGGTTTGTGCTAATGCTTTCTGATGACCGCAAAGACAGGACTGAAGCAGCATGGAAAAGCCCAGGGAAGAGCACAGCTCCCAAAGTTCTTGGAGATTGTTGAACAGATTTCCAACACCAGTCAAATGAGTGTTGGGGGTAATGCATTACAAGTAACTACGTAATGCAGTTACTTGTTACTTTTATTGTATTATATTTTGTAATGCAAAGTATTGTAATGCATTATTTTCAAAGTAACTTTCCCGGACACTGCCTAAAATAAGGACTGTGGTGAACAGAAGCTCAAGAGGTTTTCACGTTTTATTCTACGACATAAAAAACATGACTAACACCCGATTGTGTGCTTTCACTTGTCTTGTAAAAGGTGGTTGCTAACATGTGTCTAAATGGGCTACAGAGGTTATCGGAGATGTTAAACCACATCACACTGAACAGATAAACTCAAATACTTACTCGTCACTTTCACAGCCTCGCCGTGTTGAATCACACTCTTGCAAACTATTTGTAACTTTCACCTGAAATTTTTTTTCTAATTTTTATTAAAGACTGAAAGAAGTTTAGTTTTGGTGACCATGAAGTCATGTGGTTGTGGTGTAATTTATTTTAGGGCCATCAAACGAATAATCGTGATTAATCACATCCAAAATATAAATAAAAATGCTGCATAATATTATGTATATAGAAATACACACACATATTTGTTACATATTTAGATTTGTGGATACATACACAGTCTTGGTCAGAATTGTTGGTACGCTTGGTAAATATGATCAAAAAAGGCAGTGAAAATAAATATATACGTAATGTATACATAATACACACATTATGCAAACAAAACTTTTATTTTGGATGCAATTAATCACGATTAATCGTTTGACAGCCCTAGTTTGTTTATAACCTACGCCTAGCGTTTTCCTTCTGCCGACTGAATTTATGTTTCAAAGTTCATCATATTTGCAAAGATGAGCACGATGAACAAAGCATGTAAGAAATATAAACTTTTGTCAGTCACAGAGCTTCTATTCTGCAATAATCTGAAAGCTAATAGAAAAATCATGTCGGGTTTTTGTCAAGGGAATCTGGGTGAAGCTAACAAAAATGGCCTAAAAAATACATCATAACTGCAAATACTTTTTTTAAAGCCATTTAGAAACAGACCTTTTTGCCAGTTCTTAAAAGGGCTCTTAAAAAACATGAAATGAATTTTTTTCCTTTGAATCTGAATCTGAACTTGATTACAAACAGGTTATTAGTACTCGCTGACTAACTATGTGACCTACTTACTGCTCTGATGAAATACTTTTTCTGGTAATTTACAGACTCAAAGTGATAACCTGTTATGATTTCTGTCTTTCCACTTTTGCATAAATGCATCAAATTCACAATGCCTATGGCATAGTAGCATGGTGGCAGGTTTTCGCTAGCAGCGGACATGTCTTCACAGGTGAGGAGAAAACTGTATCGAACTTGGAAAAAATTAAAGCATTATTAAATGCATTGAGGATTAATTTTACAAGTGTGTTTGTGTGTGTGTGTTTCTGAAATCACTGGTTTGAAGAAGAAGAGATCCTACTGAATAAGTGTTAACAACTGTGGTTCTTGTTATTTGGACAGATCCTCTCGTTGTGGCTACTGTTGCCAGGGGGGCAAACATTCCTTTTCCATCTCTTTATTGAAGTATACTGCTGCTGATGAGTCAGACTGCCCTCCTGAACGCCTGACCAGCACAGCTGCTCACTTTAACTTGTTTCTAACCTACTGAGGGAGGGAGAAACCAAGAGAGACGCTCTTAAAGGGACAGTCCACCCTTGTGTCATTCCACAGCTGTGTGTTTCTTTTTGTAACACAATTTAATATATTTTGAAGACTGCTGGTAAACAGACGGTTTCAGCTGGAGAAAACATACTATGGAAGTTATTGGGACCCGAAACTGTTCTTCAACTTCTTCAAAATATATTATTTTATGTTTAACAGAAAAAAATAAATGAATATCGTTTTTTAATTGACAGGAGGGTAAGTTCTTTTGGGTGAACTGCGGGAGTTAATTCTGAGGAAGAAGAAGTTTCAGATAAGTTAGTGCACCAGTCTTTAAAATGTCTTCTCATTTTCTCTTTTCTTGATTTTTGCTGCCTTTCCATTTTCCCCCCTTCCATTAAACGTTTTTTTTTCTGCTCATCACAATTTGTTTTCAAATTCTTTTCAAACAGCTTAGTATCATATGCTTGTCCCTAAGGTGGGTCTTAACAATTCCTTTAAACAACTACATAAAGATGTAAAATATATCTTAACTATCAGAGTGGGGCAATGGCAGAATGCATCATCTTTGCAATGATCTGAAATTACTTATCTAAAACTACTTAAAAGTGTTTTGCATGTATATGGACTGGGATTCAGAGTTTTGTCCTCCTTGTACAGTTTTTGTAAGTTTTTTTTTATTATTATTATTTGTAATTCTATTATTTTTGTATGGGACAATCACACTTCACAGTTTGGTCTGTTATTAGTTGCTGTAACTGTGTATTCAAGGATAAATTAGTCAACAGTATGAAAGCATAACAATCGCCATTCCTGTCATGCGAAAAGCTTCATCTTGGATAATAATAAGCATTTGGCGCTCTCTAGTGAACATTTTTCTTCACGTATTAGTCAAATTCATTCTAGCTTGCTTAGTCACTTTATATAAATTTGGAATTTAATTCCAATTTAATTTAATTTCATTAATAAACAAACAAACGGTTATAAGCAAACGATCTGATAAAAAGACAAGTTTACCAAAAAAAAAAAAAAAGAAAAAGTCTGGATTTTCTTTGCAACTATTTTCACACATAGGCCTATTGCTAGCAAATTTCACAAATAATTACATAGAAATGGGGAGTAAGGCACTGAATTGAAAATGATGAAAATTAATTAGAAAAACAGAAATAGAAGTTTCTTGATTAAATCAACTTCAGTAATCATTTTATTTACAACTTCAAAAACTTTTTACAGTGTATAACAAAACAAGTATATTTAAGACCCAGAGAAATCCTCATTTTCAAGTAAAAAAGAAAAAAAAAAAGAATGATAGTAAAAATCCTGGCAGCCCTCTCCATAAGGCAGACCAACCCTCATGTGTTCGCCATCTGTATCTGACTGAACCATGAACCCACGAGAGCTGTTGAGTTGTAATGGTTATGCATGCGCCCTGCCATGTGACCATGCAATAAATGAGACAATCATTTACCAGTGATCTCAAAACGAAATATTTATATACAGCTTGGAGGTTAATTTTTCACTCACACATTAAAATTATTAAGCATTATTCACTATTTGTAAAATACAAGGACTCCTCATCTATAATTTCAGTGTCTGTGTCTATGTGTGTCTATCAGCAGCGGTCTTTAGTATATAGAGTTATTTACGTCTGTTTAACTGAGGACCATGTGGTTAAAGGCACGTGTGGAGACTGTTGGACGTTTCTCTTGGCATGTCTGCTGCTTGTCCATGTGTGAAGACCTCCGGTCCGGTGTTTGTGGGGAGCACGGGGTCCTCAGACAGAGCTGATGCATTCAGAAGGTCAGAATGACAAATTTAATGACATTAATAATGCAATTAACGAAGTCAAATTTGGTTACACGTTATTTTAAGGTGTCCTTGTTACAGTGTATAGTTAGGGTTAGGATATGGGTTTTGCTTAGGATTACTTGTATGTAATTATGCATAATTAATTGTTATGATTATATTAAGTACATGCAATGTGTAACAAGGACACCTTAAAATAAAATGTTAGCTCAGCACATTATTTTACAGTCCTGTTCCTCATGTTCATACTATGTACTTATCATAGTAATTACAATAACTATGTAATAACTACAGTAGGTACTAACCCTGAACCTACCCCTAAACCTAACCCTACCCCATGTAGTTACCTTGTTTTACCAGAACTTTCTTAGATAAATACACTGTAAGTACACTATAAATACATGTTAGTACACGTACTGTAAAATAAAGCGCAACCGCTCAACTTTAATTGAAGATGCTTTGAAACTCTGTATTGTGAAAAGCGCTATACAAATAAAAGGCAGCTTGTTTCAGCTATGCAATCAATCAATCAATCAATCAATCAATCAATCAATCAATCAATCAATCAATCAATCAACCTTTTATCTCACAATTCTGACTTTTTTTCTCAGATTAGCATTTAGCTTTTTCCCCCTTAATAAATACTCAGAATTCTGAAAAAAAGGCAAAATTGAGAAAAGTAAATTGTGAATTATAAAAAAGTCAGAATTGTGAGATAAAAAGTCGCAATTACCTTTTTATTTATATATGGGAAACTACCATTTATAGATCAAGATTCCAGCTTTTTAAGACTTATATTTCATCTGAACATAAATATTCTGTGATTACAGAAAGCTTTACACCTTTAAAAGACTTAGAATATGGTTAATTGGTCATATGGGCTATTTTTATGCACTGTAAGAAAAGCATCAGTAGAAAATGGATAAGGTACTGGTAATTATTTGCCAGAACCTTTACAGATATTTCCTTTACCGCTAATGCATTGTGTAATTCAAAATACAGGTAAAACACCTGTGGAGAACCAATACGAAAAATTAACACAGTATATTGGCGATATTTCAGACGTCTCTTACACTGAAAAACATTTGGTGTAGGATTTACTTTGAAACAGTTTTCACTCACAGTTACACAAGAAACATTCAATTAAAAATGCGATTTTAAAGTAGAGAGAAAGAAGCAGTATTTTCCTGTAAAATGTACCACAGTAATATTTGTTTAAAATTATCTTCAAAATGATCTTCTTTTATTATTATTATTATTATGTTCCATTGAGGTACAAAAAGTCATGCGGGTTTGGTATGACATAGAATGTTGATTTTTGGGTGAACTATCCCTTTAAACTCTATAGGGCTGATGGCTGGACTACCTGCGCTTGAGATACTCACAGGAGGGTACAGGAAGGATCACGGATGTGAAGTTAGGCACTGGGATATGCTCCGTCAGTACTCCTCTGGAGAGGACAGACTCTGTAGCTGTGGTGAATATAAGCGGCTCAGGATTTGACTCTACAGAAAGGCAAACAAAGAGAAAAAAGCCTGTTTTATTCCCTTTCCAACCTGTTCATACTTTAACTGCAGGTAAGTCAGAAAGGGCCTCCATTCCCTCCGAGAGCTAATAGTGGATCGTATTTAAATCCCTAAAGCTTACTCTGAGACAGATGGACTCTGGACTGAGATCTCTATGGAATCTTAACCAGCTCTGAGTTCACTCAAGTTTATTCCAGAGAAAGTCTACAGTAACTCTCCATGATGTCTCCGGACCAGCACTGCTCACCTAAATCCAAGAATTTATTTACCGATCCTAAATCAGCAGTATGCCAACCCAGAGGAACATTTTGTAGTTCACTAGACTATAGTTTTGAATTCTCAGCTATCTTACATTTTTGATTGAATTACGTCTCATATGTTCCTTTTAAAATTCCTTGAGAGAAATAAACAGAGGAGAGAATTTTTTTTTGACATGCAATATGAGTGTAAGAGTATAAAAAAGCACTTATTACATAAATAATATGCACAAAAAAAATAGAACTGAGTGCAAATTGATTATGCTTTCGGACACTTCATTTTTACAATGTTAAATTGAACAAATTAACTTGTATAATAGTTTACATTTATATTAAATGCAATAAGCTGAATTTTAGAGTGTTTTATTAAATTTTTTTACTTAAGTTGGAGTGAAGTAGGATACATGCCATATATAATTGTATCGTCTGAAATATGGTTTTATTGTTTGAAATAAGTGTACTGCTGAAGCATTTATGCTAAAATAAAATATACATTAGTAATTTCTATTGAAACTTTGCTATTGATGTCATGCATTTAAAAAAATATTTGAAATTTTTTACATTTAGTACATTTAAAATATATTAACTTTACATGAATAATGACAGGAAATGTATGACCCACTTTATATTAAGTGGCCGTATTGGGGACATAATTAAAAAAAAGTGTACTTAAATGTGTTAGGAAAGAACTTTATTTCTTATTTCATCAATACTATATTATATACAAATACAGTAACTTTTTTAATATATACATTTAAGATTTAAAAGGACACTATGAGTGCACATTTAACTGAATGAAGCACTTCTTTTTTCAAGGGTAATCTTGTAAGATTTTGATGAGAAATTAGTTTGTGATGAGATCTTTTTTTTATGGAGACACGGGGAAGTGCAAGACTTCAGTGAGTGTCTTAATTCAATCTCACGGCTGACTAGGAGAAATAATTGAGACATTAAAGAGTTCTCATTTGTGATTCGTCTTTCCTTCGGGACAAAGCATATTCATTTTATACCTGATGCAGGCAGTGCTTCAGATCCTCTGGATGCTTCTTCTCCCAGGAGCATCTCCGTCAGCAGACTGTCCACATTGGCTTTGCCCAGGAGACGCATCAGCTGCAGCTGCTCCAACATCTGCCAGGCCACACTCTGCAGTGTGGTCAGCAACAGCAACAGCTCCCCAAACCGGCCTCGCTGCTCGCTCGTGGCCTCATCCAGCAGCACCTGAGCCTGGAATCGCAGGCGGCGCACTGTCTGAGTGCACTGCAGTCCAGGACAGTCTGAAACACACACCGAGTTCAATGACATCAGTTGCAAAACAAAGTTCACTGAGAGATTCAAGATTAGCTGAAGCTGCATTTGGCATGTAGTGCATGGATTGGATAACTCATTTCATTTCTTCTTTGTAATTGTTTGTGAAATTTACAAGTGAAAATGGTTTCTTCACCATTTTGTTTTTCTGAAATGATGTCACTTCCTGGAGGAAATTTCATTAAGGCTTACACAGTTAGCACATACTATATAATATAACATTTTCAAGAAAATACACAGAAAAAAAATAATATTTGAAACATATGCTATATATTTGAAACATATGCTATGAATTTGATAATACTAAAATACATGTAGTTTCTACCTTCATATGCGAAAATAAAATTAGAATTAAAATGTTTATTTATTTATTTTTTTAAATTGTAGCAAATATATTTTTGGGCCCATATATATATATATATATATATATATATATATATATATATATATATATATATATATATACACACACAAAATACTGCTAAAAAAGGGTAAAATCTTTAATATTTTCATGTTACTGTAGATCGTAGCACATGTGGAGAGAAATGTCAACCTCTACAGAAACCAAAGTAACTTAAAACAAAGCAATTCTTACTCTCTTATAATCAGACCTCCAGAGCAACATGCAGGAAAGTCTGGAACTCAACACCAGCATGTCCCAGATATTAATAGATCCCCATAAAACATCATGCAATCAAAGAGTGCCAAGAACAAGTGCAGACGCTCCTGGCATGGACAGAGTTTGACTGGGAACACTGCGATGATCCCTGACTAACCTGGGGCGAAGAAGACGATGGTTTTGAGACAGACAAATTCAGTGTCTGTGATGTTCAGCTCTTTCAGCGGTCTCACCAGCTCCTCCAGGATACGAGTGGCTACCTTGGACATCTCCTGCTCGGTACCCCGAACGGGAATGATGAAGTCGTTTCCTGTACAAACACAGTATAATGACAAATCATGCTCACATTAAGATTGTCACTTTCCAGTTGTGAGCTCTGTAACTTAAAAATAACAACAAAAAGACACTTTTCCAAGCAAGTATTTGTATAATTCATAAATGGGAACATGTACCTGAAATGTATTGATTATACATTTTATAACATTTATACAATGACAATAAAATGAACAAGATGCTTAAAAAGATGGAAACCATCAGGATGTTAATAAAGCCTAGAAATCAGTATTTCTTTTGTGTGTGTGTGTTTGTGTGTGTGTGTGTCATTAAGATACTATTATAGTTTTTTGTTTAATATTTTAAATTACTTTTGTATTTGTTTTCATTTTAATTTTTGTTTTAATAATTTTTTTGTGTGTTTTTGTCATTTTAAAATATAAGAATATTTAAAAATAGAAATTATCTAAATTAGATTTAATTATGTCTGTATATATTTTTATTTAATTTTAGTTTAAGTTATTTTAGTACATCAATAAGAACTAGTTTGCAGCTAGATGAAATAAAATATTCACTTTATTACAAGTAAAGAATAATAATTTATTTATTTAGTTATCTATTCATATTTTTATGTATTTATTTTTTTTAAACAATGTTTCTTTATTACTTTATTTTTTATTTTAGTTAACTATAGTAACTCTGAAAACTAAATGTTTTACACGTTTTTTGTCTTTTATTTGTTTAGTTAACAGGGACATTGTACTGTGCATTAATAAAACATTTATGTAAATACATCAGAATTAGCCAAAGGCTATGTTTCATCCGTAGTCCCTGGACAGAATGTTAAAAGTCACCCTAAAAAAAAAAATGATTAGAATACATGCTGAAATATTGGGTTTTATAGGCCTTATGGTGACCAGAGAGAATTTCACTTCATGTAAGTCCAATTCAACTTCCTGTGCATAATTAATTTCCAATTCCAACTTTGTGATTTATTTCCTAAAACCAATTACATGCAACCTCCCTATCATCATTTGATTGGTCAACTAATATGATTTCAACTTTTTTTTAAATAGTAAGTTTAATATTTTATTTTATGTATTTTAACATTTATTCAATACATGCAATATGAATGGGATATGAAAATGTAGTGCTTAACAGGAACGACCAATTTTCAAATGAACCCTATCCAGCCCCTTACTCACCCAGCAGGATGATGTCATTGTAAGGAATCGAACGTCGTGCCACCCCTAAGATGAGGTGCTCAGCGGAGTGAGCTCTTAACAGTGCCACCTGCACACACACACACACACACACACACAGTCAGTGCCTGCTACAGACAGGAAGTGACAGCTCATGACCAAACAAACACACTCAGGAGCAGGCCTACCCTGTCATCCACCGACAGCTCACAGAACTCAGGGATGCACTTTGCCCATTCCACGAGGAGGAGGAGCTGCTGTTTCATGGATTCACACACATCACTCACGCCAGCTATCTTCTTAGTTTTGATGTCCCTCATGGGATTCTGGGAGGGGTTCTGTAGATGGCGGAATGACTTGAGCTTAATATAGTAGAGTAGTTTAGTTACATGTGTATTTATGCATTTCCCGACACCTTTATCCAAAGTGACTTACTGCACAAAAGAGGGCCATATGCAACTGACCCTTTGCAAAGACCCGTCCCCTTTAGTTACTATTGCTACGTCCAACAATCCCCCTAACGGCTGTCTCACTTAAATCATTGTTTAGGTTTTATAATATTATACAATACATATAGGGTACTGTTCACTCAGTACCTTATATGTATTATATATATGCCAAATTGTTTTGTGAAATTAATCATATTGTTTACTAATGTTCTGAAAGCAGAAAGCTTACCTGATGAGTGCAAGCCTCGGCCTGCATCAGCACATCGATGGTGAGAGTCCCAACGCCTTGACCTTCTCTACGACAGCTGATACGGTCACGCTCATTCTGAACAGCTAAGAGACACAAAGAAAGATCAGAGAAAAATAATATCAATTTACCTAATGTGTTTCTTTATAGAAAACAGATAAAGTAGCCAGTGGATGCAGAAAAAAATACACACACACACACACACACACACACACACACACACGCACACACACACACACACACACACACACACACACACACACACACACACACACACACACACACACACACACACACACACATATATATATATATATATATATATATATATAAAATATATAAAAGCATTATTTAAAAAAGTTGTTCTTGCAGATAATATAATACTGATGACATAATAGGCCACTTAAGTGTACTTGAAGGGAATACAGGCTATGTGATATTTAACATTCATGACTGTTTCTTAACACACTTTTAAAAAGTAATAGTGTCACATTAAAAGATTAATATATTTTAAATGCACTGACTTGCAGTTTCATCACAACAAATGTACAATATTTAAATACATGACTTAAAGGTTGAAATAGAAATGACATTGACGTATATTTTAGATTACCATGAGACAATATAAATAATTATTAAATTATAAATAAATTAAATAATACAAGATCGGTGTTTGAGGGCTCTGAATGCACTCATTATAAGAATTTTCAATGAGAAAACTCTGTTTGGTAACACTTTAGAATAAGGTTCCATTAGTTAATGTTAGTTAACTACTTTCGTTAACATGAACTAAGCAAGAACAATCCTTCTACAGCATTTATAAGTCTTAGTTCATGTTAATTTCAACATTTACTAATGCATTATTTAAATCAAAAGTTGTGCTTGTTAACATTAGTTAATGCACTGTGAATTACCATGAACTAACAATGAATAACTGTATTTTCATTAACTAACATTAACGAAGATGAATAAATACAGTGATAAATGTATTATTCATTGTTTGTTCATGTTAATTAATACATTAACTAACATTAACTAATGGAACCTTATTCTAAAGTTTTACCCTCTGTTTGTGTCTGTGTCCCGCAGGTCGGGTCCTGCTGCTGCTGAGGCACGGGTGAAGACTGGGTGGTTCTGTGGGGTTTCTTAGGTCAAAATGTTAGGTTCGAAAGTTTCCATTGCAAGCTCAGGCACTTTCAGGATCCAGACACTCTTTCTCTTGAATTATCGGATCCCAGGGGAAAGAGCTATATTGGGCGCATCTAGTGAGAGTAAGGATGTGGTTGGCGGTGGAGATGAGACTGTGAGCACTGAATCCTCCCAACCTAACTCCAGCCAGCATACGGGGAAATGCTTGGAGTTTCCATTCCCCACAGTGTCCACTAATGCAGCAGTTCTCAATTCCAGTCCTCGCATACCCCCGCTCTGCATATTCTCTCTTAGTTAACACATCTGATTCAGATCATCAGCTTGTTAGAAGTGAGCTCAATGCATGAACTGTGTTCAAACTGACATTATCCCTACACAGTGTCCATTGCTCCCTACTCCCTGAGCCCGGGAAATCTGTTAAAGTTTACATCACTTCGGAACTTCATGCATGGATTTGCGCTGCACCAAATCCTGCAGCATCTTTACACACAGACGAAACTTACTAGAGAAGCGTGAAGTGTGACATAATATTCCTCTGTAAATAAATACAATTTAAATTCACGTCTCGCACACTTTTATGCCCTTTAAATTAAACGTATACATTTGTTTAGAACTGGAGTCATGGTGGAGTATCCTTTGATGTCCCCTTTGCAGTGAACTTACAGTCAAATAGAACAATTGTCTGAAGTGATAAGAGAAACATACAAAATGTCATATAAACATTTTAAGTCATATAGAGTTGCAAACATCATGAATGTTAGGTTAAGTCCAATACATCTTTAGTTACAATAAACAATACACAATAAGTTTACGCAGATCTAGTCCATATCCGTCACCTTGAAGAAACTCTTTTAAAGCTGCAGTAGGTAACTTTTGTAAAAATATATTTTTTACATATTTGTTAAACCTGTCATTATGTCCTGACAGTAGAATGTGAGACAGATAATCTGTGAAAAAATCAAGCTCCTCTGGCTCCTCCCAGTGCTCCTATTGCCATTTGCAGAAAGTCATCCGCTCCCGGTAAAAAATAACCAATCAGAGCTGCGGTCCGTAACTTTGTTTGTGTTCAAAATGTAGAAAAATGTATATAATAAGCGAGTACACCATGAATCCATTTTCCAAACCGTGTTTTTAGCTTGTCCTGAATCACTAGGGTGCACCTATAATAAGTGTTTATATTCGGACTATTTTAGATTGCATCGGGGGTACCGCGGCGGAGTAACCCAGTACCTTTGTGATTCTTCATAGACATAAACAGAGAGAAGTAGTTCCGGCTACGATGTTCTTCCGCAAGACGCAAGCAGTTCTGTTTATTAACCGCTAGAGCGTCAAAAGTTACCGACTGCAGCTTTAAGTCTGAATCATAAACTAAAATGAAATGGACTTTCACCTTCTTTCCTCATGCCGGCTCTGAAGCACTTTCGAAGTCTGCAGTATCGGCATTGGTTTCTTTTGTCTTTGTCCACCACACACTGCCTGCTGAACCTTCACACACAGAGACAGAAGTACATAGGCGACTGTAATTCTCACATTTGAAGTTTCACCAATGAAACACTTCAGGTCATCCTCTTACACGTTCTGATGAAGGTGGTTTCAGATCACCGAATATTTTTTAGAGGACACAGACACTGTGAACATTTATAGATGTTGTGTGTAGAAGACAATGTGTGTATCAACCAAGTCCTGTGAAAATGTGAAATAACATTTCTGTTTTATAAGCTGAGCTGTGATGTTGTACAGGATTATATATATATATATATATATATAATACAAATTTGAATTAGTTGCATTTTAAACATTAATTATTAATAATACTATTAAATACATATACAATATAAAAATGCTAACTATATTTTGTAAATTATATTTTGTATATGATAAAATGTAAATTGCTTTTTTATTTAGATTTTTAAAGTAATTTTAGCATTATTTATATACTATTTTTTTATTTATTTATATACTGTTTTGAATCTGTTTAACAACAGTTCATAGAGTCCACACTAACATGTCTAGAAATGAATTAAAAAGGAACTACAAGAATGTTAAGCTCATATAGGGGATAGATGTGAATGTGATGGTGGGTTCTCACCGGCATGTGTAGGCATGGTTCTTACGCACGCTCCTTCTGAAGAAGCCCTTGCAGCCATCGCAGCTGGACGCACCGTAGTGTTTCCCCGTAGCTCTGTCTGCGCAGATAGCACAGAGATTCACCACGCTCTGCTGCGGCGCTGACACTGGGACTGATGCAGGCATATGGCCTGGATTGAATGGCTCTTCATTGGAAAAAGAGTGGACAAAACAGAATTTGACATCTGTAGCATCACTTTGACAACACATATACTACCGTTCAAAAGTTTGAGATTTTTGAAAATATTTTTTAAAGAAGTCTCAATAAGCTCACTAAGGCTGCATTTATTTTATTATATATATATATATATATATATATATATATATATATATATATATATATATATATATATATATATATATATATATTAATATATATATATATATATATATATATATTAATATATATATTAATTAACATATTGGCTGTTTCTTAGTGCTTATAAAGTACATGTAATGCATGACATTCATAATCCTACCCAATACCCTAAACTTAACAACTACCTTATAAACTATTAATAAGCAGCAAATAAGGAGTTAATTGAGGCAAAAGTCATAGTTAATGGTTAGTTAATAGGAAGAATTGGACTCTAAAATAAAGTGTGACCAAAAATTTTAACATAAATATTGTGAAATATTATTACAACTTAAAATAATGTATTTTAAAAATTGATTTACTAATGCAATGCAAAGCTGAATTTTCAACATCATTTCTCCAGTCTTCAGTATCACATGATCCTCCAGAAAACATTCTAATATTCTGATTTGAAGCTCAAGAAACATTTCTTATTGATATCAGAGTTGAAAACAGTTTTGTTGCTTAGTATTTCTGAGGAAACTTTGACACTTTTTCAGGATTCTTTGATTGAATAGTTCAAAAGAACAGCTTCTTTAAAAAAAAAAAAATTATAATAATTTTTGTAACATTACAAGTCTTTACGCTCACTGGTGAGCAAGTGATGCAATGCTACATTTCTCCAAATGTGTTCTGATGAAGAAATAAACTCATCTACATCTTGGATGACATGAGAGCGACTATATTTTGGCAAATTAAATTTTTGGGTAAACTATTAAGGACAATAAAACTGAACTGATCAGAAATGTAGCTGCTTTCAACAATATATTATTATAATTATTGATATTAAATACAATTGAGGAAAAAATGTACGTCAGTGCCCATGTTGCAGATCTACAAAGTATGATGCAATTCTAACTGAGCGTAGGAAATCATCAGAGTATTAGTATTTATTACTCTGCTAAAGAGAAACTCCATTTAATTAAACAGGTCAGTGAAAAGACTCAGTCGATTGCCATTTCCCAGGTAATTTCGCAGTGTTAGCTAAAATTTTATTCAATTCCCTCATGTGTTGCATTCAAATTTGCACACGGAATTTGATTGCCACCAGTTTGCATCCCAAGCCAGTGAATGTCACATCTTCAGGAATAAAGCCTAATGTACGCAGATAATACACTCAGCACTTTAAAGCCACTCAGAGAGGTAATATGCTCTAACATACAGAACGCCTCTGGGTTCAAAGGGCAGTTATATTATATTAAGAGTCTACAATGCTTCTGGCACCCATGCAAGCGTGCTTTGGGAAGATGGATCCAGTATGTCTGAATCAGCAGCGCTTCTAATGATTAAAGAAAATGAGATTATAATGGAAAGCAGGAACAGGCTGAAGTTGTGCGCATAGCTTTTGAAAAGTCCTCTTATGACCAGTCAGTCGTTGAAATAGCAGCATATCATGCTATAGGAACTAATGTCATTGTGAAGTTACGTTTAGCGCCCTGCTCTGTTGGAAGAGTTTAAAAATGAGAGAGGTTAAACACATGCTCTACTTGGCTTGCACTGCAGTTCTCCAATGATAATTGGCAGCAGACATGCAGACAGACCGCTTTTAAACATTTATCTTTGTGTTTGTGTTTATGCTACTCAAATGCAATATCAATCATATTCAAACAAGCCTCCCCTGCTTGTGTTTTGGAAGCGGGGCTGGAGGATAGGATGCAACATTAAAATAAATATATACACTTATTTATATATATAAGGATTAAGATACATATAACTCTTATGGTTACATTTTTAGAGTCATTAAATGTAAATTTGAAATCAGTTTAAAAACCAATTTGAATACACAAGAGATCTATTTATTAAAAGTTATTATTTTCTTTTTCTTTGACACACTTACTGTGTAAGTCTGTGATCTTACTACCTTAACAGCCACCTTTACTTTTTTTGTCAACCAAATTGATTAGAAAGTTCATGTTGGTTTAAATGGCTAAACTGGTTCACAAGCACTAACCAGCATTAACTAACTTCTCAGAACTTGGTCTAAAATGATGGCAAGATAATTTATAAACAAATGTTTTTCCAGTAAAATTAATAGAATGTTTGTTTATTGTTCAGAATGTTAGAGAACGTTTAAAAGTATGGTTATCATAATGATCAAATGGAATGTTTCCTTAATAAACTTTTTAAAAAAAATTTTTTACATTTTTTTTTAATTGTACATTTGGAATGTTCAGAGAATGTTTGGACTATGTTTTTATATTGTAAACAAAACATCCTTAGAAAATATTTTTGGTATCTGGGTAGGCCAGTTAAACTGAAAAGCGTAAAACTCCATCCACAAGTCTTGTTTTCAGTCACTGTGTAATGAGTCATTAGACCAAAGGTGAGACGTACCTGATTGCAGAGGGAGAACACGTAGAGCGTCAAACTCCAGCATGGTGAACGTAGGGTCCAGGGTTATCCCATAGTCTGCTGCACTCAGGTCGAGTGAAGTCCCAGAGATCTTCATGTTGAAGTCAGGATTTGGCCTGTATTGGAGAATCACCAGCACACTGTAAAGCTCCCCAGCGTTTCCCTCAGCGGCCTGTTGAGTCCATCCGAGCTTATCAGTGCGCTCTTGAATATATTACTCTGCCCTTCCCTGTAAATGGATTTCAAATGGTGAAATCAGGTCGAGATCGTTGTTCTGCCATAGGTTCCCTGCACCCAGGAACTGAAGCGGAGCTCTTTGATTTGCTGAAATACAGCAATTATTGTCCAAGGCTCAACAGAGCTAGACTGATAGAGAGGCTGAGATTTTGCCAAATGTCTGTGTTTGCTGTTCTCTTATCAGTATAGAGGGAATCATAAAGGGGAGGGATCTGGACCAGGTAAACATGACTCAGTCTGCAGTGGGAAATAGCATCAAACTCATATTTATTGTTCAGGAACAACAGCATAGTGTTGCTCTGTTGGCCGATTTGCTTTGAGATGCACCTTAAGGCTTGCGGCCATGAATAGCACCGAATACTACAGCGGGATCACATGGTCGTCCCAGACAAAGTGTTAATTATATAAGTCTGATAAATTATATAAGTCAGGGAGGTGTTTTGGTGGCTGGAGGCCCATCTTCGTTCTTCAGGAGAACAGTCAGTAGTTTTTATTTTTGAACTTTGCCCTTTCAGTATATTTGCTGTCAGGTCAACAGTGCTATTGATCAGAGGCAAGATGATAACATGCTATTGCATTACATTCCTTCTATTTTGTCTCGTTAAAATTGTTTCACATTTCAAGTGATACAATAAGATCAGCTTAAGCTCTTTCACTAGAGAACTGTATTAGCTATCGGCACAATCAACAAGAACACTGCTGAGTGCCCCGCAAAACTACCTGGATATATAAAATTCATTCATCTCTTTTTCTCCTGAATAGTACCGGTAGATTTGGACTCTATTCTTACATTTTTTGGCCTCATTTAATAGTTGCTGTCAGTGTTTCCAGGTTTTGCTAGAAAACAAAAAAAAAAAAAAAAAAACATGCCCAAAATTAGCATCACTGTCTTGGAAAATAAGCCACAAATAAGCAACCCCTAGTTTTGGGGGGTGGAGTATATGCACATCACATGCACATTTTCTATAAAGCTCCAGCAATTTTTTTTTTTTTTTTTTTTTTTTTTTTTTTTTTTTTTTTTAATCCTTGAACCATTTCTAGCACTTTCCATAAAAGTCCAATTCCCTCGATATGTTATTCTAGGACTAAACAACCATATCATCACTGAATTAAAGAATTGTGATTTTATTGTCTTATTGATGTGAAAATTCATAACATGTTAACTCCAACTGCTTTATATTTATTTAATTATTTATTAACTTCTTTAAAAAAAAAAAGCCCAAAGTTGCTTTTAAAAGCAGACTTCATACCGAAACATTTTCTTAATCTTTTGTTTTATTTTATTTATTTATTTCAGTACTATGCCATTTGCACACATGCACATTTTTGGGTCATATCTCAACAATTCGCATCAGCTGTGGCCAGTGAATATTCATGCTTTGTGTTCTGTGTTGCAGCATTGAGTTTGAAATATACTGTATATATTTTGTTTTTTATATCATTAAGTTTTCTTTGTCTTTTTGTTTAGATGCACTTTCATGAATTGTTATTATGTGTTGTTATAAATGTTGTTGTTTGAGTAATTTGGTTCTGTAATTCTAGATGAACGTTGTAAGAACATTACTAACTTAATTTGTGTAAATCATAAAGCAGTGATTTCTGAATAGTGTGATGGTATATGCTATTCAAAATTGCAAGACATTTTTTTTATTAATGGCTTTTATTACTTTTTTTAGTTTTATTTTATATTGTGCTCTATACAATATCTCCCTTAAGAATAATGAAGCAATATTTCTATTCAGTCCTTTCACCAAATGATAACAATTCGTCATTGATGATAGCTTACAAATTATATATTACAGATATTTTAAGAATATTTTAATTTCTTAACCCACTATTCAAAATAACTATGTAACAGATTAATACAAATAAAAAGGAGTAATTTTTTTTTTTTTTTTTTTTTTTTTTTACAAATTATAACAAATTATATGTCAGGCTGTATATTACTTTTTTTTTTTTTTTTTTTTTTAAGAAAAAGATTCATCATGATTTGCTGTAATGGGATTTTCTTGGTGAGCATCGCTTCTTCTCTAAATGTCAGACTTGGCCGTGGGTCAGACCTCCCCCAACACACACACACACACACACACACGCACACACACACACACACACACACACACACACACACACACACACACACACACACACACACACACACACACACACCTCACTTTAGATGACTGATAGCTCATAAAAACCTGTCAGTCAGAGCACAGCTGAGCAGTGTGCCATGGTCCCCAAGAAAGTTATTGCTGCTTCATACTAAAAAAATAAAATAAATAAAAACAGATGGAATTCTTGCTTATTTTCATGACTAATCAGATTAGTTTATTTTTAATTATTAATCAGTTTTTTTTTATTATTTTGTTTATTTTTTTATTTTAGCTTATGTTTAGCTTGGTTTTTGTATATGATCACTAGGTGGAGACAAAGTACAGAGTATACTTCAATACCACACTTACAGTTTTTTGAAGAGCACTTAAATAACAAATGCCAGACCTAAAACCTATGAAGAAACATCACGAACATGTCTTACAATTACAAGAGGAGAAAGTCTCCTGCAGATACCCAAGGTTTGGATTGCAGTGTTTTATTCAAGGCCTTAAGTGACCAGAATAAGTGGCTCACCTGTCTTCAATCAGTGTAAGGCTCTGTCAGTGCAGCAGAATTTACTCCTCACAGGTGCACTAGAGGCAGCTCGACCTGTCCGCATGTGTGGACTAAAGAGTGATTGATGGACGAGAGCAGCTGTATTTCAGACTCGGTGCCTGTGCAGTCTGGAAAGGTAAAGTGTGGAGAGCAGCGAAATTGGACTTGGCTGTTGCTCAGTGCTGTCACAACCTTGCCTGTAATGCGGCTAGGGCTATTAACCAAACATAAATAAATGATGGCTCCTGGCCTTCATAACAGCCTGGCATCTGAAATTCTTTCTTTTTCAAATCTTTTTGTTTGGTTAGAGTCAAACGAAGTTATGCTTTTAAATAAATGCAGGCCAATACTACATCCATACTACATATTTCACACAGACCTCAGTTAATTCAGCAAAAGCAATAGCTGAAATAGCAATAGCAGTTTCCTAATAAGAAAAAAATCTGAGTATAGAAATACATGACCGGGAGGTATAGAACGAGAATCACTTTGTGGTTTACAGGACGATGATACTGCATCTAATCATTAAACGCCGCACAATTGAATTATCAACAAAATTGAACTACTTCAAATATTCACTTTATTAGTAAAAGCATCAAGACTTTTAGTTGAAGGAAGGGACTTAATGTTTTTTGTGCTTTCCATTTGCTACTATTTCAGTAATTAACCTGCAGCAATAATCTTTTAATATCCACAGCAATGCTGACGCACCTTTCCAGGAACGTGTGCACATGCTTATTGGATGTTAGTAGAAAAGAATCTGCATTTGTGAATTAGAAGCCTGCATGCAAACTACATGCAAAAAGTCTCTTAGACCTGTATGTTCCTTATTAAAAAAAAGAAGACATCTGTAGTTTAATTCCAAAAAAAAAAAAAAAAAAACAGAGGGGGGATAAAAAGCAGCAAAAATGGGTTATAAACACATGGCAGTTGTATGATTTAGTGGAGCAATAAAGAATAGAAAGGTGGCCATTCATCATGGGAGCAAGCTCACCAGGAGAGGACCTGTCATGGACACCGCCAACACTGGGAGGCGGTTCAGAGCACATACTCCAAAAAGACGGGCTTGGACCGATGGCTTTTCCAGACATCTTCAGATGCAGACGTTCAGCACTGTCCACTATTTCTAAGCAGACTCAAGGGGAAGATTACGAGCAGATGGACAAAAGAATAATATGCAAAGACTGAAATGTGCCATGAGCCGCATGAAGAAAAGGCCCTGCAAACATCAGTGGATTGATATGATGACTTGAGATTTGAAGCAGTCACATGTAATTACATTTGATTACATGAGAATTTCAGCAGTGATTTCATAAAATGATCCATAAGTACAGCCATAGATGAAGTGTTGTAGTGCATAGTGAAGGTTCATAGAGTCATTTGTAATTGCTGACACTGCAAGAGATTTTTATTTTATTGTATATATATATATATATATATGTGTGTGTGTGTGTGTGTGTGTGTAGTTCAGTAATAAAAGTATCAACAGCAGTAATTCTAACACGAATATTATTATTTTTTATACGTGTGTGTATATAGTTAATTAATTATTACAGTTTTTCTCAGTTGCTTTGGTGAATATCTCAAATCATCCTTAATACTTGCAAAAAAGTATGTGCAGTATGAACAGCACCTGGATTGGATTGTAACAGAATGGATTACCTGCAAAAGCCTGTAACTTACTCCAAATCTTTCGTTCATCTCTCAAAAGAATTTATATCATTGAACATATCAGTGCCATCAGAATAAAAAGTGCTTGTTTCATTGTTCACAAACAAGATAGTCAAAAAGCTTAGTCACGTTGTCAGTATTACATATGCTTATGTATGCAATATATCAATTTCAAAAGTACAAATTTACACATTATTGTATGTGAGATATTGATTGAAAGAGAGGATAGTATTCCCAGTTACACTTTTACTAGTGATCTGACTACTGTGTTCTTTTATCTGTTATTGTGATATAGAAACGGAAAAAGAAATATGGGCACAAAGATGAAAAAAATAAAATAAAATAAGTCCATTGTCAGAATGTGTAACTCTTGTGTTGTCCTCTGTCTATACAGTATATGCTTTCCAACTGAAGATTCATGAGACGAACCTTTGAGCTGTTTCAGGGAAATGGTTTATCATTGGTGGATATACATTCTCTCCATTAGTCAAGATTCACTTGCACTGTTCATGACAAATTTACTAAATGTGTGTAATGTGTAAAGAAAAGAGTGCTTGACAGATGAACCATTTTCCTTTAATGACTTGTACGATGAACTAAAGACTAGATGTTTTGAGGGACAAGACTATTGAAGAGAAAACTATATAATACATTTGGAGCAAGAAGACATTAGCAACTGATAATGTAGGAAACCTCATATAAATGTACATAATCAATTGCAATGAATGTACAAAAGCAATAGCAACTTGTTCAAAAGAATGAGAATCTTGTTTTGTGATGTCTACAAATGACTAGATGATGAGGAGGTTGTACAAGCAGTTTTGAGAATTTCATTTCTGATCTCAGAAATGCACCAAAGCGACTGAAAATAATAATAATAATAATAAGAATAAGAATAAGAATAATAATTAATACGTCACTGCATTGCTGAACTCATGAGGTGAAGGAATACAATTTAAGTAGATGTAAATATAAATGTAAAATACCTATAGAAATATGTATTTTTTTTTGCAAATATATACATTTTTTATTATTCAAATAGATAGATAGATAGATAGATAGATAGATAGATAGATAGATAGATAGATAGATAAACACACACACACACACAGACAGACAGACAGACCTATATATGTACTATGATTAATATAATATAAATAAATAAATAAATACATAAATAAATATAAATATAGTCTCTTGCAGTATATGGTAAAAGTTAGCCTGACTACGTCAGACTTCCTACTTCCGCTCAATTTCATTTCTTTTTTTTTTTCTTTTTTTTATGCTTTATTAATTGAATGCCACAAGAACATGAGGTATTACATGATAAAATTAACTTTACCTGCCAGAGAAAAGAGAGTGAGAGAAAGAAAGAGATTAAAATTATTACATACATTTCAATCAATGATTTCTGAGCATTACATGTTTTCCGTGCTTTTTTTGTTTTCTGTTTGTTTCAAGAGATTTACATATAATAATTTAAAGTCATTTATAAAATGTACAAATGTGCATTTGGTTAACATTGAGCCCACTTTTTCTTATGTATATGGAATTTTCCCAACAAAATAAACAACTGTTGAGAAACAATGTTTTTTTTTTTTATGCTTTATTTAGTGACAATTCACATACAAATGAACAACAAAAGCAAAAATATAAATACTGTATATTCAACCTGACAATAATTGTGAAAAAAAAGTAAATACTAAATAAATCAACAAACAAAAAACAAAAATAAGAACTATATACAGAGGGGTATTAAAAACAAATCCATATCTCCAACTACAAAATAAGTATACAAAAGTCCTTAAAAAGGATAACATTTCAAGGCTTTACAACAATCTATAGTCTTTTTTGCTTTGGAGTTCCTTACACATTCCATCACTTTAAGATACTGACGTAACTCAAATTTAAATTGTAAAAAACTAGGTGTACTCTTTGACCATCGACATTTATGAATGTGATATTTCGCTAATATAATAAACAAATTAATAACAAAATAAAATTTATTCTCTAAAGGCTTATCATAATAAAATAAAACATTATTTTCTTCTAAAGTAATGTCAATTCCTGAAATCTCTTCAAAGAAGATCCTATAATCATACCAGAATAATTTAGTACAAATACAATAAAAAAAAAGATGACATATACTTTCATCATTCAAATTACAAAAGACACATTTCAAATCAATATCCTTCTTAAATCTTTTAATAACCTCATTTACTGGATAAATACAATGAATCATTTTAAATGAAACCTCGCGAGAATTCCAAAAACTTCTAGCTGGGGGTATTCTAAATGGCCGACAAATCTGTCTAAGAAAATTATTATTGCATTTTTTTATCAAGAATACTTATACCATCTAACTTTACATTTAAGTCACTAGTTAAGTTCAAATCAAAAGCATCAGCAGCTCGCATCAATTGAAGAAGACCAGAAGGTATAGCATCAAAGACCACTGCATAATCCTTTGCAGAAATTGGAAGTTTAAACTTATTTAAAAATTCTCCATATGAAAGTAAAACACCATCAGGACGAAACAACTGTGTCACCAATATAATATTATTTCTGAACGAATAATCGAAAAAAAGTGTCTTATTCTTATATTTAATATCTTTATTGTTCCAAATCAAACACCTGTGGGGAGAGAAATTGTGTTTGTACACCAACAACCAAGATAATAGAGCTTGTCTATGAAAGTTAGACAGCTTAAGGGGAATTTTATTAATATCAAAGTTACAATTGAGGAGAAAATTAATACCGCCAATTTTGTTGCTCAATTTCATTTCGCTTCTGTACTCAGTCTGATACAGCGTCAGAGCTTTCTGTTTGCCACTGGTCTGGAAACAGCTGGGCCAATCAACGAACAGAGGGCGGGCTGAGAGCCGTGACGTAGATGCTAAGCGCCGAGTTTTACATTGTAGGTTAGAGAAATCAAAAAACCGAAATGACCGCGGAAATGGGAAACGAGACACGGGATGCAATTCGCTCTGTTATGGAGAACATTCAACTCTTTTTCAAACTGCAAAAGTCGTTTACAGCCATGTTCACTCTGGTATTTCGCTCGCATCATCATGTGTTTACAACAGGTTTACAATGGAAGTTCAATCATAGATTTGAGTTCGATGCATGAGGTCTGTGCTTCGATGCAAGGGGCAAGGAACTCGACCGGAAGTTGAAGTCGGGTGGGGGCTGCCATCTTTTAGCAGAACTTCACTTGCGTTAGCATTCCCATTGACTCCCATTCATTTTGGCGTCACTTTGACAGCGAATAACTTTACATCTGAGGCGTTTAAAGACTCCGTTTGTCCATTATTTATTTCTAAAGATACACGACAATGTATAAAGGGCTCCATTACCTTCTATGTTACATTATGGCCCCGTATAAACAGTTTTTGTAAAAAATAGGCTAACGATTGTGTCATAACCACTCGACTCTCTGTCGCATTACCGTACAGACAGGAAGAGAAGCTCGCAGGCAATTAACTTAATATGGCGTACTGGCGTTACATTTTAAAATACTATACAAAATAATTAATCAGAATACTTACTCCTGCTCACTCACGCCAAAGAACTCCCCGCTCAAGCTCGCCGTCTCTGCAAGATTAACGATGGCAGTTTGCACGCACAGCTACTAGAAGATTTACATCTGGGCAGACAGGTTGCTGACGTCGTCAAGCTTCGTTTGAGTCTGCGCGTCAGAAACGGAAGTGCTAAAAAACGCTAAATCTGGGCTTCATTTGTCTCAATTGAGTTCCAATGGGGTCGCTGTGTCCATTTCTTTTACTGTCTATGCTTCGATGCGGCTGTACAGGCACATAACATACGTCATAACTAAACGTATCTGATTGGCTTACGGGTAACCAATGATTTTAAACTCCAGACAAGCGCCCCCTAGCGAGAGAGAAAACACTTCTCTATTATGCCATTCCAGACTCTGTCTACGAAGCAAAGAGAAGTGGCAGAGTCTGGTATTACCAGGCTAGGTAAAAGTACCTGCAATAAAAATGGTTAGTAGAATCTATCTTAAACACAACACAAAATATAATGCAGTTATCAAAATAAAACAGTTTCATAACAAAATCCAGCACAATCACACAATGTCTCCAGAGATTATAGAGTTAAAGACGAGACTTTCAAGGCCTTCACACGCTGTATATAGGTGATCTGAATGGATGTGGTTGTGTGATTACACCCATCTGCAGAAGACTACGCTGCTTTAAAATGTGGGGTCAAAGTGTCACACACTCATACTGAAAATCGGTATGGCAGTAGTGTTCATTAACTCTTATAAACTTGAGTTCACTACATGTGGGAGGAACAAACTGCTGTCAGCACAAGGTCATGAACGTTTCCCATGAAGATTCCAGCGGAGATCCCTAACTATTTCCTCTGTCGGAAGCTATAAAATTGAATTTTTTGGGGGTTTATTTCTTTTTTCCTCCTGTATCCATCCGATGTGCCACTCAGCATGTTTTAACCATTTATTCTGGTTCGCCCACAAGACGTTGTATTTTTAAATACGGCTATTTGAACTCGGCTCCATCTTCGTTTCATTTACATCAGCTTTGTCTTTCAGTCATTCTTCACTATTTAGTCACTTTCCAAAACTTGAAAGCAATTGTAGAAGAGAAATGTGGTTTAGATAGTGCTTTGCTTTTAAGTTTCTGCAGAAAATGTGCAACACCTTGTGCTGACCGAGTATGTCCATAACTGCTAATAAAAGGAAAAACACATGCTGGCTCCTCTGAAGAATTATATATATATATAAAAAAACAAAAAAAAAAAACATGCAGCATTCAAGGCCTCTATGAATCAGCTTTTAATTAAAACCACTTGTTCCCGAACTTGTACTTAATGTTTCCCATTAGTCACGTTTGAGGGATTACAGACAGCTCCAGTGAAAGTCAAAGATTAAATGGAAAATGCAGATGTGCGAACAATGCAGCTTGTTTCACTGTGATCACTGTCGTTTAGTAAGTATTAAAAACTAACTGGGTTTGACAAGGTTTCCTAATTTCTTTCCAATTAATGTTGACTTTGCTTTTTGATGGGGTTACTCGAGTCTACAAGAGGAGGAATTGGGTTCAAGTACCTCCATTTAATAAAAAAATTATTTTCTTATTTCTCTTTATGTTATATGTTCAATTACACCTTTTACACCCTAACTGTTAATCTCAGTTAGTTCTTTACTCTTTTCTCAGTAAAGAAAAGAATTGTGCAGGAAAATAAACATTTTACTAACAATAAACCATTAATTATTATCATTATATATTTTTTGGATTTGCTTATTCCACTTCTAAATCTAAACCTAACCACAACCATTTCCTAAAAATACAGTATGTATAGAACATGAGATCATGTAGTGATGCAAGAACCATTTTGCCCCCCCAAAGAGTCTTAAAGATCTTAAAACAACCATCTTTTTAAGTGTAAAGAACCTTTTTTCCCCTACTAAGAACCTTTTTGACAGTGGAAAGGTTCAGTGGAACCATCGATGCCAATGAAGAACCTTATTTTTAAAGGAGAAGGAAATAGTTTTGAGTTGCTCACATCATGAGCTCAAATTCCATTCACTCTGTTCACGTTTGAGATGCTCAGTGACCTTTGACACTTGGGTTTTCCCTTGTTGTGTTGATATCCCTGTTGCTCAGCAAAGGCGAGTCTTGGAGGACGTCTTGGCCCTGTCCATCATTACCGCAGTGCCCTTGGCTGGAGCATCATGTCCACACATGCTGAACTTGGCCGAGGATCAGTGAGCTGGAAGCGCATGCCTGTACATTAATTATGCCTCTCAGGTACCCACCGCTGGGCTCGGTATATGTCTTTAATTATATACCCCGAGTTTGACCTCTTAGCAGCGGAGTGCTTGTTTTCCTCTAAAGTTTTGAGCGACCCCTCTGAGATTGGCAGAACGCGTGTGAAGCGATGCATCAACATTGTTTTGCTGATTAAAATGCGGAGAGGCATTATTTAACATAAGCGCATTGGGTGAGTTTTTCTCAAAGGAAAAGTGAGTAAAATAAGTTGGAGATGAACTGTAATTCATTTTTCGACTGGACTGTCTGCCAGGCACGGGTAAAGTACAAGTGATGTGTAATGGGTTACTGGTAGTATTATTATGAAACGTTACAGAGAAGACTATGAACAATTTGATTGCGCTGACACTTCTAATTAACGTGTTGTTTGTGTTCTCTAAAGCATCTTAACTCTGCAGTCATGGCGGAGGCTGATTTGTAAGGCTAGAAAAAGAGAAAAGTGTAGTGTTGAGGGGGTTGAGGAGAGAAATGAATCTGTGTTCTCAGTACAAGGTATGAAAGTAATTATTTTGGCTTTTCAAGATTTGGGCATATTTATGAGGCATTACTGTAGAAGCGGGCTGTTTAATGTTATTTGCAGAGAGCACACATTGTTTTCATCAAGCACATGAGAAGTGGAGTGCACGGCTGAGAGAGATGTGACCTCAGCACTATACCGTGCAGCTTAGCTCATCGGATGGGGCCTCAACAGTTGTCATGCAAGCTATATGCAATTAATAATGGTGGAGATGGAGGCAGGGATATTATCAATAACTTATAAAAAATATATAATAAAATAAAATTAATAATAAAAACATTTAACAACAAATAATAATAATAATTAAATTAAGCATAAAATTAAAATGAGAAAGAACACATAAAAAATAAAATATATTGCTATAAAAACATAACTTGAAATAAAATAAACATTAGCTAAAATAAAGTAAAACAAACAAACACTTAAAACTGGTTTTGGTTTTGAACTTATCTAAAATAAAATTAATTCATAAAATAAAGTTGAACACTATAAAAACTGTATAGACACGTTTGAATAAATAAATAATAGATAAACAAGTTGTATGGGACAATGTTAGTTTTCACCAGGCTGTGCTGGTCCAAAACTGGTTTGCCACCCATCCACAATTTGTAGTTTTGTACCTACCCCTACATTCACCTTTTCTAAATCCTATAGAGGAATTCTTCTCAGCCTGGCACTATTCCTGGACCGGGATCCCACACACAATTTACTGTATTCTTCTGTAAAGAATATACTTTTGGTTTACATGTTTATATTTTGTTGTATGCTAATGTATACAACAGTAATGTTTGACCTAATAAATATTTTCTGTCTCTACATTGCATTGGCATTTCCGGTGTACTTGTTACCCCTCTCAGCAGATTACTTTCACTGTAGAACATTGTATTGAAATGTAGATATAAGCCTATGAAAGACCAAAGAGCTTTAGATTTAGAACAGCAGTGTTTAGATTGAATATCCAAAAATGTATTGTTATGAAAGAAGTGTTTGCCATTGATGCAAATGCTTCATTTGGACATGTGTTTACAGCACTTAGAGTGCAGTGTTGCATTTTGAAGGAGATGTGAGGCAAATCAAACGTGTTTGATATTTACGACTCTTGATGGGGCTACCCATGATTGCCAATGAGAGTGAACAAGCGTCACCTACCAGATGTTCATGCTCCTATAGCTGAAACTTGGCAGCTACAAACATGCAATGAAAGTAGAGTACTGAGGAAGAACATCACCCCTATTCTTTAACCCCCCCCCCCATTATATTTTTCACTGTACAACAGAACGCTCACCAAGAGAGCCAGCTGACAGTGTTGACAGTTCTCCCTGTGTTTTTCTTCTCTAGTCACGTTTGATCTCGCGAGTCTCCGTGAGATCTCATGCCACTGTGAAATCATTCCTACAATCGCAGTCTAGTCGAATCATGTAGTGTGAGCATTCAGAGGATTATGAAGCTGAAATCGTTTTAAACTGTCTTCATGCCTGTGTCCCATAGTTGGAAAATCAGTTTGAAGATCATCTAGTGTATCCCCAGCCTAAGTGAGACTGGGACACTGACATTGCCGAAGAAAGAAAGAAAGGAAGAATGCAGTGGTTACGCCATGCTGCAGCAGACAATGGATTGCATGGAATAGAATTGAAACTCGGTCGTACAATAAAAACAATTATTCCACAGCTCTGAAGGAGCCAAGGCGTGCTGAGCGTTTGCAAAATGAGCGTGTCTTTCACATCAGTGGCTCGTAAATCATTTAAATGCATTCTTCGAGAAGGATTTTGGAATGTACCGTCAGATACTTGGACGGCCCGTCGTCCTCAGCTCAGGTTTGAAGGGGTTAGGTGTGTGGAACAGATTGGGATCCTTTAAAAAAAATAAAAATAAATAAATGTATCATGTTATATTGGTCTGCGTAGGTGACAGGTGTGGAAAAGCCATGGTCCTTTTTTGCCGACTTGACTTCAGAGCAAAGAGTAAGCGCTGACTCGCGGGACCCAATAACATCTAAGACATGGTGTGCTTTCATCCCATCTGGCTGAATGGCGAAATAAATAAAAAGAACGGAAAATGGCTGCTCTCTGGGCTGTACCCCTGCTCCCCGGCTCTTTGTTAAACCCTATCTCTCCTGCTCCATTGCCCCCAGCTACATTAAATCCCATTAAATTCACCTTCATTAAAGCAGCCCCTCTCTCCTCCTTGCTGCGGCCCCTAATGTGGGTCCTCTCAAGGACGGAGCCGTAATGAGCGTAGACTGGATTTAACCTTGAAGAGTACAGGTTTTCATTTCAAAATCAATAACTTATGCTTCAAACCACTACTAGACCCAGGCTACAATTTTCAGGCATTAATTGCACAGATTATGTTTCTCCTCCAAAACTGTACTGCCAAAATGCCACTTTAAAGTGCATCGTGCATTTATGCTGTTTTCGAAATCCTACCATCTCGCTCTTGAGTGATGGCAATCGACAGCTCGCACATTTTCTTTATCAGCAAGTCTTTGTGCGTACACACACAGTGTGCTTGTTCTGGCTGGACGTCGGGGCAGATGGGATTTCAAAGGGTCGCTACACTATATATAAACAATTAGACAACAGGAATGTTTTCCAGATTGAAGCCAGAAAGTTGCAGCATGGACTTCGCTCGGGTCCTTGTGAAATTGCAGGGCAGTGCCGTCATACGTGGCCGAGAGACTTCCATTTGAGTTATTTGATTCGCACTCAGTCTGGAGGAAGTGGAAAATGGGGAATTATGAGAAGAGATTTGAACATGGAGCATGATTGGAAAGACAAGAGCGGGAAAAAAGCGGAACACCTAAGATAAAGGCAGAAGTTCACACTTCATTTTCTCTTTCTTTTACTTTCTGTACATTTGTCTCCTCCGTTTGTCATCGCGGAGGTCCCGTGGAATGTATTAACTTGTCCTGCGGTGATAATTTCTACTCGACATATTCATAATGTGAAATATTGGATCTCATCCTAAATTGGGGTTGGGGGAAGGGGTGATCGTGGCAGCTTAATTTTTTAATCAAATCCTCTCTTTAATGGAGCTTTATTAAATTACATAGCTCATATTGGGGGAGCGGAGCGGCGTGCTATGGTGTAAAAAGAGCTTTTTAGGATAATTAAATAAAATTAATAAAAACCCAAAGCCGAGTGGGAAGTAAAGAGAATGGGAAGGAGGGAAACCCAGCGGCCACATCTACGCTCAGATTCATTCTGTCTCGTTTGGGTCCTTGGGAATACACCGTGATATAGTAGCAGAATGGGGGAGGCTTCTTGAATTAAGAATATGTCATTTTTTCCATCATGAGCGATATGCGCGCCTATGCAAATCAGGGTAAAGGAGAATTAGATTTCTTATAGGATGCAAAATGAGGCCTGATATATTGATATCTTAGACTGCATCCCATCTTTGTTGAATGCTTATCAATCTTATTTATCTAGATTATTGTATATTTCTATTAAAGTCCTCTAATGTTGCCTAAAGTCAAAACTAAGCTGAGAATTCTGGACCTTTTTAGTGCTCACTGAAGAGCACCCTGACACAATATTGTTTTACAGAATGTTGTCATGTCCACTAATGTAATGTTTTATAACTAATTATGTGTGTTCTTTATCTAAGCACATATGTTGACAGATATTTGGCACAGATGATGCATGTGAACAGCTTAATTGAGCATGTAACCGGGCTAATTGGAGCAGTGATGCATTGCTCTTGTTACAAAAATCCCACAGGGCCTCTGTTTGTTCTCATTGGCATGGCAGTAGATAGGCATTGACTCAGTTTATGAAGCAAGCATTTTAGTCTTGAGTCTTTCATGTAACTGATATAATAGAAAAACAAAAAATGCTAAAAACAGATAAGTATAAATCTAAAAATAAACTGAATCCCGACAACTTTTTTTGGTTTTTGAATCATTCAGGGAACCTGAAACATCTCAGTTAATTGTGCATAATAAAAGCTTACAGGAAAATGTGCCTAAATGTTTTGCAAAACTCCAAGAATGTACCTATATACAATTCACTGCAGTTTCCAACTGAAATAAACACTAGTGGCACTCAAACACCAATAGAATTCATTCCTTTTTATACAAATTATATTCACAAGGGCAGTATATAGATTAAATAAGAATCACTTTCATGTGGTTCCTTGCACAATGCCATGTAAGACCTCAAATGACTTTTAAAATAGTGCATTATTGGTGAACTAATACATTTTGATGCTTGCATCCCATAATCATTTCCATATGTATGGCTTTTCTGATAAAGAAACAAGAGCTCAAGACGCAAACTAAAATGAAATGGTTCCAGGAGCAAACATATTTTTATCTCACTTTTTCTTTTGTTGACACGTCGGTTAGGTTTAGGTACGTTTAAAAAAAGAAGAAAACAATTAACCTTTTAGCACCTCTAACCAGACATTTCACTTTGAAAATGTGCAAGAATCAATGTGATTCTGAGTCATTTTGCAGAAATGTTGCCAAAGGCATGTTAAACTATAATTCAAGGAGAATTCATCTGACTGTAGAGATGAACTTTTTATGTTGTGTGGATCTTGTGTTATTGCCTATGATCACATCTTTCCTGGTGATTAGGGTTTGAGGTTTGAGGCACAACATTTCTCTCTCTTTCTCTCTCTCACAAACACATGCATGGATGATGCTGGCATCCAGGTGCTTATGATGTGTGCCAAGCTGTTCTTAACTCATTCTTTTTCTCCCTCACAGGAGTGATCTGGGATATGGGCTGCAATGGAGCCTTGTTTGATTTAGTTTACAGGTGATATAAAATGAAGAGCACACCACTGTGATGTGTAGGACCTGGCCTGAAGGCCCCTTTGCAGACTATCAAAGGTTGAAAAGCGCATTTAAAGTAATTAATCATGTATGGCTACACCAGGCTACTGGGTGTTTTGATGGCCGTGGTTTCACACATGGTCTATCATGCCCCAAAGCATCAAAACTGCAATTAAATAACAGAATCAAATGAGGAAAAACAGGCACTAGATGCAGAAGATGAGGCTCAGGGCCTTTTTCTAAAATGCCTTATGCATTGGTTCACAGATAGCAGGAAAAAATAATGCACACATGAAAATGTAACTAACCATATTGCCATGCATTGAGAAAAAATAAATAAAAATAAAAATCAACTTTTAAAACAATGCAGAATTCAAATATAAAATTGTACTAACATTTGTCATGCACTAAATGTAAAAATAAATAAAATAATAAATATAAGCTTTTAAGAGGATCCACAGCAGGTCTGTTCTCTTCAAGACAGGGTTGGAGATAACAGGAGAAAACAATGCAAAATGCATATATGAAACTGCAGCTAACCATATTGTCAGGCATTGTACAATAAAATAAAATTAAATAAAATTAACATTTTCAGTAATAAACAGTGTTGTTGTTGGTGCTACATCATTTGTGCGACCACAAATATTTGTGTCTTGGCAGAAATACAACGGTCAAATGGTAATCAGCCAAATAATCCAATGCTAACAGGTTGTGTCACATGCCTTTATCCTTCAAGAGCATGAACAAATCTATAAAACTACAGTACATTGAGTACAGTAAATGTGCTTGGTACTGTTGTGTCACCACTTGATTTCCAATGTAAATCTGGATCCTGAAGCTAAACCAGTTGAAAAGCACTGATCTGTTCATGACCCCCAATCTTACACAGTGCTAAAATATTCTTTGTACAGCTCAGTGTCCCCAGGATTGGATGAATCAACCCGAAGGTGTTTTGTTCATCTGTTTCTGTGGTAAACATTATCGCAGGATGAACTAAAGTATTTAAATGTGAGGATATTACCGCAGCTAAGATCATCTTCCCCCACTCTCAAAAAGACAAGTTACACTCATATTTCAGATCTCAGAGGATAATGTAAGAGATTAGCTTAAAACTCAACTGATCCTCCCTCAACTCAAGATGACGCATCAAGTTATAGAGTTACAATGGCTCTCAAAGCTGGAGAAAGGATTTCATGCATCCCTTTTTTCCTGGATGATGGAAAACCAAAGCACCTTGTGCTTGTTCAAACTCTTATGTGACTTTTAAAGGCAATTCAATAACATTGGATGCTTCATGTTGGGTGAGTTTGTAAGCAGCAGTGTTGTAAACGAGTGTACGGTTACAGAAATTGCAATGCACTAGCTACACGGATCCTCTATACTCTTGACTGTTTTTGGTCTGGGTTTCTTGTTACCTTGATTTACCAGACTATCCACTGCTGGTCATTCCTGGTAAGAGCTGTAAAGTTACAGATAGTGAACTTGACGATGGCTTTGGAGAAGAGTGCCAGACACTTTTATGTCTCTCAATCCATTGAACTTTTTAATGCACTGATATTTTTTTCTGGCCGTTACCCCACTGGCTGTGTGCTTTAATTAGATTACACTCAAGGAATCACTGCGGTTCAGAATGCCAATTTGTGTCCCAGACTGTGTCAAATTTGCTTTTGCCCTTGCTGCCAAACAGAGCAGGTGAGAGCAGACGAGGTCCTCAGGCAAGTAGAAGAACAGATGACTCTTTATACATTTTGCTCTCATCCTTTCAATCTCTCTGCCTCTCTCTCTTTCTCATTTCCTTGGTCTCTTTGCTCTGTCCCTAAAAACTTTCAGCATGAGAGTTAAACCTATGATGTAGGAGTCTATAATACAAATCAAACAAATATTTAAAATCTCTCTCACACACACACACACATACACACACGTGAATGTTGAAAAAGTGTCTGCACTACTATACCTGAACCTAAACCCAATTTAATATGAATAATGCTTCATAAATTGTTAAATTCCACATGAAATTTGGTTGATCAACAGGGTACAATTTTACAACTATCAATGACTACGATTTAGAATAGCATTACCGCACATGTGATACAACAGTTTAAAATAAGAAGTTAAAGGGTTAGTTCACTCAAAAACGAAAATTAGCTTGTGTTCAACTCAAAAGCAAGGTGTATATGACTTCCTTCTTTCAGACGAATCCAGTCAGAGTTAAATAAAAAATTATCCTGGCAAAGAAAACCAGTCTCCTCTAGGTTTATTTCGAAATCCTTCGACATTTTTCTTTATAAATCCTCAGTTTGTACTTCTTATTCGTCACTGCCGTTTTGTTTTGTTGTCTCTCTGCATTTGTCACTAATTACGCAACACCGCGCATTTTACGTCATCTGCCGGAACTGCTCCAGTATATGACAGTCAGTGGAAGTGAGAGAAAAGTGTTTATTTTTAGAACTTTTGTGAGAGGTAGGATTTATTTTATCACGAACCGTGTTTTTTTGTAGTCTCTGCCATCCCATTTTGATATCTTCAACTGGTTTGTTCAAAAACACTGATTAATTTAGGAATGAAACACAACTACGTGTTGTTTGGAAATGTTCAACGTCTAGTTATTTGGGACTATTTTATTTTTCAGAGCCAAAATACAGTGTAACTGATAATGTTTTCAGGTCAAGTATGTTAAAATGTAAGTTGCTTAGCATACACTTTTTGTCACGTTTAATAAACAGTTGAATATAAAAGCAATCATCACACAATGTTATTAGCAGCTCGTATTTCTTTAAAATAAATGCAGATTAAGTGTTATTTTAGTATTTATTAATACTTGGAGTTATTTCAAATTTTCCTTTTTTTAGTAATTTTGTTATGCACTTCTGTCATTTATATTAATTTTATTAACTATTTCTTTATAGCTTTAAATTATTTTTATTTCACTTTCAGTAGTACTTGTGTAGGAATTCCACCTCAACGTAATAATTTCATTTCTTGTGCTATTGCTTAACTATAGTGTATATTTCTTCTAAATAAATGCAGTTTCATATATATATATATATATATATATATATATATATAGATATATATATATATCTATATATATATATATATATATATATATAGCTTTATTTTTATTTCAGGTTTAGTAGTAATTGTGTAGTACTTCAATGTAAAAACATATTCATTTTTGTTAGTTGCCAATGCAACATTTAAATTAATTTCCATATTATTTATTTTATTTTATTTTATTTTGCTTAAAGGGTTCACAAATGAAAATTAGCCCATAAATTACTCACCTTGAAGTCATCCTAATGAGCTTTTTATTAAACTTCTTATGGACCGACGGAGTATAACACCTTCTGAGTTGCATCCAACAGCTTGAAAGATCAAAGACTATTTTTAAAGTAACTCCGACTGAATTCGTCTGAAAGAGGAAAGTCATATAGGGTTTATAATTAATTTATAATTTATAATTTATGGCTTAATTTAAATTTTTGGCTGAACCTACTCTTTAAGTTGTTTACGATTTAGAGTAATTTAACATTTATATTTTATTTCATTCCAGCTTACTCTCAATTATCAACACTGATAAACAGTATGCATGTATTCAAAAGAATAACATCTCTGTTATTTGCCCTGTGAGATCACCACAATAATATTTCTCAGACTGGTGCACAACATTAAAATAAAGCTGCCATTCTGTTCTGGATAGATGCCAGGGAAGAAAATGTCCTGAAGAACATGAAATATCATTATTACTGTGGGACATGTTGCTTCCAATAACAATCTGACTTTTTATTTAGTCTGTCAGAAATCTATAATTTATATCGAAAATACAGTCTGTGTGTTTGAAGAGATGGGCCAAGGAAAGCAAAGGAGAAGTGAACAGCTGTGGGTGATTAGAGGAGGCCTTGAGATGGCCAGGGACTCTAAGTAAACATGGACCCTTTCCACAGTCAACAACATTTACAAATGTAGAAGAAGGAAGCTACTGAATTTGTGAAGAATGTGCGGCAGAAATGGAAAACATGGATGCATGAAGGCAACAGATGGTGAAAATTAAATTCATGCATCCGAGCGGCTAACAGGACTGAGAGTTTATTCTTCTGACGGTGGACCTTGCCGTGCTTGCAGAGCAGGAGAAGACTGTTCCGGGTCAACACTCACAGGTTTACATCTATCCTCCTCGCTCTCCCGCTGTTCTCTCCACATTCCACCAGGGAAAAAATGTGTTTCCTTAAATGGCCATCATCCTCGCTTCTGTAGACAATCTGCGAAATTCTGCGAAAATCCCTATTCAGAATTTGTATTATTTTGTGTTATATGCATCTCTAATTTGAGATTTTGTGTTATATGCATATCTAATTTGAGATTTTGTGTTATATGCATCTCTAATTTGAGATTTTGTGTTATATGCATCTCTAATTTGAGATTTTTTTGACTGAATAGATTGGTTATTCCAAATTTTGAATGTAAGTCATTTATATTCATTATAAAGTAGATTCTGACAATATCAAATTTACACCTCACATGCTGATTAACTAATCAAATATTTGATGAGAAAAGCCCCCAAAATATTTTAGATTATCCAGAAACATAATTAAAATTGACTTTTATTACATTCCCAGACGATAATATCACTGAATATTAAAAAAATTGGTTTTAGAAGCATGTTTTTTTTTTCTCTTTTAGAGATATACAGTATTACACACACACACACACACACACGTTTGTTTTTGTGAAAAGTGAGGACATCCCATAGGCGTAATGGTTTTTATAATGTAGAAACTGTATATTCTATCACCCTACAGCAACCCTACACCTAACCCTCACAGGAAACTTTGTGCATATTTACTTTCTCAAAAAAATCATCATTCTGTATGATTTATAAGCGTTTTTAAAAATGGGGACATGGGTTATATCCTCATAAGTCACCCTCTCCTTGTAATACCTGTGTCATACCCATGTCATTATACAGAGTTGTGTCCTGATATCACAAAAACATGCCCCCCCACACACACACACATACACGCACACACACATACTACATCCTAACATGTTTTGAATTGTACATTTTGAAAATGTATTATTTTTATTTAATTATTTTTAAATATGTTGAAAAAGAAATCCAACATTTATGAGGGCAATATTTCATGTGAATTGTTATCTTAAGGAGCTGGTCAGCACTGTAGCTCATGCCCTCAGTTGATGCCTGAATAAGTCTTAAATCTACCAAAGCTCTTTCATGCCAGACATCACCGTGAGGGACTGAATGGTCAGAAGCTGTTCTGGAGCACCTTGTTCCTTTGGGCACTAGCACTTTGGAAACCTCTCAACAAACACAAATCTTGGACTGTTTTTGCCTGCTTACTTTAAAAGGGTGTGGAATTAGATTTTCTTTGGGTGAACTATTTTCTCTTCATAGTTTGTCTTTATCCATGATGCTAAAAAAAAAAAAAAAATCATAATTGTCAAAAATGATGTGTCCTGATCTGAGAAGGCATTTGATTTGACTTGTAAAATGGTGGGTTAGTCTGGGTGAGAGGAGCTGGGTATTGGCTTTCAAAGCCCGGCACAACTTCAGACGATCAGGGCTTAACATTTGCTTTTTGTTTAACCCCACTGCTTGAAGAAACGAAATACTGCCTTTCAGAGAGCCTGAAACACCTCGTTGATCAGATTTTTAAAAAGCTTGGCATACCATTCACTGTCGGTTCATTTCACTCTCAATATTTCAACATCTCACTAATATGCATAGGTTGGTCTTTATAGCGAGTTCAGTGGCAGTTCTGGCATGCTGTGCCATGCATGTTATCTTAATGCTTGCCTGAGTTCCTTGGATTCATGTTTTGAAATATTTATAGATTATTATGTTAGAAAATGTGAAAGGCATTTTGGAGCTTTTCTGTTTTTCTGACATGATTAATCGCTATATTTCAAAAGCGGCAGACAATGCAGACTTTAATTTAATTAATTTTTTTTGTCTTATAACATTACATTAGAACAATTTGCTTAGAAATATTTGGTCTCCAGGGTAGTGTTGCATCAGCCATTCGTAAGTTCTGAAGTATGTAAAGTTAAAGCTAGATGCTTAGTAACTTCTAGCTAGTTTATAACTACTGTAACTCTTTACTTTTTTGGGTGCATTTTTATTTAGTCCGAATATAGCTAGTATAGTAAATTTTCTGTAAAGTTATATTATATCATGTTTACTCTCAGTGATCCAATAGCAGCCTTGTGAGCAGATGATGTGTTGAAATGTATTGCATTTCTATTTATCCTAGATTCTTGCTTACGTAACTAACATTAAACATATGTTTCTATTTTATTTAACATGCACAACATGGACCGATATACACAGAGTGCTGTTTAGGTCAGGTTTGTGTTGAAGAGCCGCTAGCAAAGTAATTTATTCATATAATGTTCTCTCTCTTAAAATGTAAACAAGTGTAAATGTCAATGTTACATCATATGCGTCTAAAGGATTGAAGTCTGTTAGGTAAAAAAAGAGCTTATTTATGTAATTCAGTCAATCTGCTATTTAACTCCAACCGTTACTCCTGTTCGGAGACTTCTGTAATGATTCAGTTTACATGTAAAGTTATGTTTCAACTAGGTTTAATGGTGCAATGCAATGCAAATAAATAAATAAAAATGACTTAGTCGGGCATAATTTGTAACTCAACTGACCCCAGGCTGTTTAGATTTAGATAGAAAACAGCCTGTCGACAATGATTGCATACTTGATGTTTGTGGTTTTTCAGCTTTTGATGTATAAATTCACTCATTCTTTAGATATGTCTCACTCAATAACCTGAACCTCCAGTGCAAGGCTCTCGCAGGGAAAAGTGGGGCCGACATGGACCTCCCTCTCTACTCCAAGTGCTTGTTCTGTTCTTCTTTTGCTCATCTGGAGAGTGGGAGGTTCTGTGGGTTTTATGACTTAATGACTCCTGTCGGCTCTGATCAGGGAGCCCAGATGAATGTTGCCAGCTGTTATAACCCTTCTTTCCCCTTCTAACATGCCCCTTTTCTCTCTGCCTTGCTTCCTCTGGCCTCACGGTGGGGATGAAGCATCATGTTTAGAGGGATTTTGGAAGTTTAACAAGCTTTGGCATGGTAGTCACCCACGGCAAACCCTGCTGGTGCGATTCCACACCATGGGTGTGCAGACGTGATAATGGTAGGACTGACAAAGTGAAAATCAGTCATGAATAGATGCATCAGATTAGAGAGCCGTTTCTGTTCTGGAACTGACGGAAGGTGGTAAAACGTAGTGTCAGTATCTTATTCTGTATTCTGTGTTAAAGACTGGAGTCAAGGGAACAGTTAAAATCTTCATTTAAAGACTGAAATCTTGGCCGGCCAGGATCTGAGGCTGAAACAACACTCCCTGGAGGTGGGCTGGCGTCATTAGTTTTAGTTTTTGAAGTGTTCGCCCTTTTGATGTTGAGCGTTCTCTTAAGGCGGCCTGGCCTGAAGGATATTTAATTTTGCTCCAGCAAATTTCCAGTTAGGAATAATTTGAACTGAGCATCTGTCAAAGGAGCAGCCGTTTAAATACATTGGTCTCGGTTAAAGAGGCAGAAAATGAAGCAGATTAGTCCGAGTACCTTTCGCCAGCTCGGGTGGGGCCTGGTCGGGGCTGGTTTCAAGGCTGCCGTGCGGAGGGCAGAGAGGAAAATGCTCCCACTCCCATCTCATTAACGCCCATGCCCAGCACCTCTGGAGTTCAATCATGCGTCTCTCTCCTGAGCTGTGCTGCATACCCGGTGCACGCCGCTGCGGTTGAAGAGGGATTGTTTCAGGATGCTCCATGCCTTGATATTTTATTTACAAATCTTCAAGGAGAGAAAAGGCCAGTACAGGGGGCCTCATTGCTTTCTCAGACGCCCATAGTTGCTTGGGAACGCAGCATCCCTGGTGTCTCTACATCAAAGATCTCCTTGTGTTCCTACAGGGTGAGCAGAGGGAACTTTTATCAGGGTACACAATCTGAGGCAATGTTTTATCACTCGGAGAGTGTTGAAAGAGCATGCATTAGAGTGTCTGACAGCTGCTGTCAGGCTTTATTGGAACTGACTGGGCTGGTCGGTTGGAAATCATCTTAGCTTTTTGTCCAACAACAGTAAAGGAGGTTGTGTCAGAGCTCAAATCACCATGTGCACCCATCATCTATTCACTTGCTAGAAGACAGGAAGTGACATGGAAGTGACACAGATGACACAGTAGGCACAAGCTCTGAATGAACTGTCACCTGTTGTTTTGCATATATTCAATGCAGGTTTTCTTATTGTTTTGTGTCGTATGACAAATCCTTCATATTGATTTCACTTATTCTGCATGACCATATTCTTCATTCCTAGTCCTACCCCAAACCTAAACTTAACAACTACCTTACTAACTATTAATAAACAGCAAATTGGGAGTTTATTGAGGCAAAATCATAGTTAATGGTTTGTTAATAGCGAGAATTGGAACATAAAATAAAGAGTTATTTTTTACTATTGTATTTTTTAGAAAAAAATAATTCATGAAAACTCTCAGAATAGTTTTAGCATGGATATGATGTAAATGGACTTAGTCTTGGCAAACTAGATCTGCTAGCAAGCCTGTGAGCTTGTAAGATATGCTGCTGATGAATGCAGCTGCTGTATACATAAATCCAGTAGCACATCTACACAGGTGGAGCTGGGGGAGGTGGATGGTCGAAGAAGAATCCAGGTAGTCTGCTGCAGGACCAGATTACAGCAAACACTGAACCAGACTGTATGAAAGTTGATCAAGCAATCTCATTGGCTGTAGATTGCATGTAAATGAGTCTGTGCCATCTAGAGTTTCATGAGTGAATAGAAATTTAGATAAGTTTTGCGTAGGACTTGTTTGAGGCTGATCTCTATGAGAGCATGCATTACTTTAACATTCCACAAAGTAAATCACATACACCTTATATGTCTTTCAGCTTAAAAATATTCTGAACAAAAGGTGTCATCAGAAACTGACATATTATCAGCCTCAAGCAACCATTTCAAACACCGATTCCAGCACCTCCTCTCGTATATAACTTTACAGGGGACAGCGATGATCTAAAAATATTTAAATACAACAAGGAACACAAGTATCCATCCAAATCCTATTCCTTTCCCATTTCCCCGTGTTATTTTCTCTCTCTCCATCCACCTGTGGGTGGATAAAGACAGGTTGCGTGAGCCGAGCAGCCCAGACACTATCTTCTGGGAAAAATAAACAGCACATTAGTTCCAGATCATCTTGGAAGAATATGAAACAGAGGAGAGCAGTGGAGGGGTTAGTGGAAGTCCACTCCAGGGGGGAGGCCGTGGATTATTGGGGAGCTGGGAATCATATAAAACTCAGAGCTTTCCCTTTCTCTCTTGCCTTCTTTCCATCCTCAATTCTCAGTTTTTGGCATGTGCTGTAAATTAACAGCACCCTTCAACTCAAAGTCCGCCACTTTCTCTCTTCATTTTACTAAGGCAGTGAAATATGTTTAAGGGCCAGGTTCACAAGCTTTTCCCGCTTTGTCTCGGTTCCTCTGTCTAAAATGTCCTACTGGCGTGATTCTCCCAGAGGTTGTGAAAAGGAATCCGTAAATCTTGCTCCGCTCATACTTTCTACCCCCTTGTGAAATGTCATTGTTGCGTGTAATACTAAATGAGTCGCACACAATGTGATCCGCGCAATTAACCTTAAAGACTCCAGTCATTAGTTTCAAAGATTAACTAGTTTCATCTACAAATTACAACTACAGAAAAGTTTACAAAAGGTCTGATTATTATGTTGAAAATACTCTTTTGTCTCTAGAGTATATAGTACCCTGATTTATCCAGTTGCTTCTGATCAGGCTGTTGCATTTCAAAATATACGGTATAACGTTCTTCTCTCTATGTAATAATCTCTATGTAATAATAAGTACGGCTATTAGTCAGCATGCTAATGCCAGCATGTGCGGTATCACTCTGTGCCCCGGTACAAGTGATGGGTAGTTAGTACTGAATTTTCATTGAAGAGATGAAGCCTCAAGCCCTGTTGGTGGGAACTAATTGTGCCACCTGAGAGCAGGATTGAATTAGAGATAGGCAGTTATTGAATGAGTGAAAGTGGGAGAGGAAAATCTGGAAGCGAGAGTGTTTGATGTTGAGGAGTCGTGTTGCTATTTAAAGACTTTAAAGTAGGATTTGGTGTTAAATAAGCAGGAAATGGGCAGAAGTTAGTTTCTCTAAAGTTCTTCCATTCCCTGTGTTCGTCGAGAAGGGGCTGAGCCGGGGGGCGGCTGCATCCGGGTGAAACCTTCTCTGCTCTGGAATGGACTGTCAGGCTTCATTAGCTAAACTTATCTCCCTTCGGAGCAGAGCAACTTGGCCAGTGATTTAAAACCAATCTCCAGTACCTGGTTTCTCTTTATGAACATCCGCACCATTACCACAGACTCCTCCACAGTGTTTCACCTATAAGAATTCCTCTGGAGGGAGGCAGAGGGAGATCATCTCCCCTTTAATGAACTCTGAGTCAGGGCTCTTCGCCTGACTGAAAGTACTTAAATTATATTTGATTGAGTGTTTATATGTTTGTGAAAGTTATGACATGCACAGTTTCCTCTTTTCTTTATGCAATACTTTAAATTTAAAAGCAAACTGCTGCTTGAGCTGTGGCTTAGTGGTTTGTGTAAAAGGTCTCCCAAGCGCACTTAAATGTACGTGAGCTTGCAGTATACTTCAAATCTAGTTAAAAAGTATTTCTGAAAATTGCAGATAATACAGTATATTTATAAAACAAGTTGATTTTTATTTTGAAAGAAAGCATGACTTTTCTTCGAAAATCAGTGCTACACTACTAAAAAATTAATAAGGGTAAGGGTTAAGTGTCTAAAAACAATACATTCAATTTGCACTTAAGGATATTCTTTTAAAGAGTATTATTTCCATAGTAAGTACTCTTTTTAAAGAAGGTTTACTATAAAAAAATTTCTAAAGGCTAAATCTAGCATGCAAACTAAGGCACCATTGAGTTTAAAATGCTTTCCTAATAAACAGTATATAATAATAATAAAAACAATTGTTGCCATACAAAAGTAATCATACATCCAGATTGATTTCAACTAGTCGTTTAGGCAATCTCAAACTAGTTGACTTTCAAAATATGTAGTCGTGTTGGTCTAGCTGGTGGGCAAACCTGTTTGGTAACTACATGTAGCATGGCCTTTCTGGTGATGCTGGATGACCAAAAGAAGTCTTTCTGTTTAAGTTAGTTAACTGGCATGTCATCTGGTTTGCTGTTCATATCTTACATTAGGAGTTCAGTATTACAACCATACCACTAATTTAGTGCAGACTTTCATTAAAACTGGCTGGAGTTTCATTGCCCTCCGTTCAAATGAAGTACTGCCATTCTCTGTATAACCGTGCCCTGTG
Source organism: Carassius auratus (assembly GCF_003368295.1). Classification (NCBI taxonomy): domain Eukaryota; kingdom Metazoa; phylum Chordata; class Actinopteri; order Cypriniformes; family Cyprinidae; genus Carassius; species Carassius auratus. The sequence goes on from NC_039274.1 coordinate 21,838,425, forward strand.
AAAACAGGACAGAATAGACATGTCCCAGTCCTCTAAGCTGCGGTTTGTCTCTCAGTCGTCTCAGTGGGCAAAGAAGCCAGGAGCGTTTCACTGCCTCACTCGAGTACCAGGAGAACGCGGGGTGAAAAGGGCAGGTGTCTGCCGTAGAATATAATTAGATAGAAGAAAAGCTTTGTCCTCAATATTGTTGCTTTGGGCATTCTTTAATTGCCCCCCTCCCCCTTTTCTTTTCCAACTTCGTCTCAGTCTCTCGAAGGCTCATTTGCATTAATTCTGAAGGACTTTCACAATGATCACGGATGTCTTCGACGACTCCTCGCACTCACTTAAGCATGCACGCATTATCCGTGCCACCTGGTCACCCTGATTTCCTCTCGTTTGCACACAAATGCTGTGGTTGTAGAGCGAACATTGGATTGTTATGAACTCTAAGTGATCTAAGCACCACCAGAAGATGATTCATCTTTATCCCTGATTGCTTTTTTAAATGGCTTTTCTCTTCTCCTACACAAGTGTTTTCAGCGCATGTTCATGGGCCTTGCCCCATGTGGCAGTACATGCTGCTTTAGCCTGGCACAGCAGGAGATAAAGTGTAGAGTCTTTGCATCCTCCCAAGGCCCCCTGGCTCCACACCCCCGGCACACGCACAGAGTACATGTGTAATAAACAGGAAGTGGCCTTAGGCTCTCCCGCTGTGTCTTAGGAGCTCAGTCATATCAATATGTATTCAAAAGAGCTACCTCTCCAGGGATCAGCCCTATGCCATACCATGCTCACATACAAAGAGGGGGATTTTACTGAGGATTTCACCTACTGCACCAGGGAACATGGTGCTTATGATAGATGCCTTTCATCTGTTTTCATCCAAACTGTTACCTGAAAAGGTTCTGTTAAAAATGACTAAAAATATGAATAAACAAAATAGTCTTATATAAATATTACTGCGAAGAGTTGATTTGATTCTGGACTCCCATGATGAAAACTGTATCATGCAAAGAGTTCTCCTTCATTGCTCAGGAGACTTATATTTTAAGTATTAACTTTTAGGATGGGTTCTCCTTTATTTATTTATTCATTTTTTAATTAATGATTTATTTTTAGGAGAGATAAGAAACAGATTTATGTAACTATATGTTAATAGATCAAGGCTACACAGCTACTGTAGATAGCATTTCGTTTTGAAAGAATTGATGAGAAATGTTTGTTTTCTTATTGAAATCTCAAACTTTTGACAGACTATGTTTGACATTTAGGAGATTATTATGAGATTATTGGGGTCTTTGTTCAAAAAAAAAGAAGAAAAAAAAAGAAGAAAAAAATATTTTCTTTTTTGATTTCACTTGTGAGTGACAAGTGATAAGAGTCTTTTTAATTGTATTGAATGTGCACTTGCAGTGTGTGTGTGTGTGCTTTTAAAGTACTTTCAGATGATATATTTATTAATTAAATAAAAGGCACTTACGGTACACTTAAAAAAATTGAGTTTACTTGACCTTTAGTGTACAACCGAAAAGTTCTGTTGAGTAACCAACTTGAATCAATTTGTCCTTCTGGTCTAATTTTGTGGTTCTTGATGGCACTGTGCTTTGTGCTGCAGCTGAAGGAAGTGGATGTGTCTTATAAGTCAAAACTACTGCACCATTGTGGAATGGGATTTGAAGCTGATTGGGGAATGCTTTGAGTTTTCAAAGGAAGGCAATCTTAAATGTGTGAATAGAACAGGAGCTGTCATGTTCAGCTGGATGTCTCTGATAACTTTCTGAAGATGTTTGTGAAAACCTAGCAAACAGCATCAAGCACAGGCTTTCAATGCACAGTCACTCATTACACAGCACCTGATGTGAGAATTTAGAGCAGCAATCAATTGAAAAAAAAAATGTCTTAGTGTAATTCAAGGAGGAATTTTATTATATTGATTCATCTCAATATTTGCCATTCATATTTACAACCCAAGCTAATTTGTAAAATCTTGTTTCGTTTGCATCTTGGATGCATCATGACACTTTCAAATGTAAATGTTCAAGGAGCAGCATATACAATAGTATCCAAAAACATCTCTAGGTTACGCATTTCTAGGTAACCCTAGTTCCTCGAGGGGACGAGATGCTGCGTCGAAACGCTTTGGGGAACGCGTTTAGCGTGAGCGTCTGAATATCATATCTAATCTGTCTTATAGAAGAGCGTGACGTCACGGGCAGGGTGACATAAGTGACCAGAAAGCTATAAAGGCACGAGCCGCACAACTGGCTTCAGCTTCGAGTACCAGCAAGCGCCGGCAGGGGTGCCGGGGGTATGGCCTCGAGACGCAGCGTCTCGTTCCCTTGAGGAACTGGGGTTACATACGTAACCTAGAGACGTTCTTCTTCAGGAACTCGAGCTGCGTCAAAACACTTTGGGGAACGAGTACCAACGCTGCTAGACTACCAAACCCACTGCCTAGTGTGTATCCGAACATGACAGCTTAGGATGAGAGGACTGAAGTGCCTTGAGTGCCTGGCATGTCTAAGCCATTGAATCTTGCAAAAGTAGAAGGCGTGGACCACAAAGTAGAGTGAGCCTTGGCTCCCGACAGCGGGGGACGACCAGAGGACTCATAGGTGGCGTTGATAGTCTCAACTATCCAACGACTAATAGTCTGCTTAGAAGCAGGAAAACCCCTCTTGGGATGACCGCAGCATACAAGCAATTGGTCCGTTCTCCAAAGGGCAGCTCTGTGGACGTATGCATCCAGCACTCGCGCTGGACACACACAATTTAGCTTCTCTTGGCCGGGCTCCTGAAAGGGAGGAGGACAGAAGGCCTGCAGCACTACAGGTTGTGGTGTGATAGAGGGCACCTTAGGAACATATCCCGCTCGAGGGTATAGGAACACTTTGGTCATGTCAAGTGCAAAATCAAGATAGGTAGGGGCCACTGAGAGGGCCTGTAAATCTCCATACTCTCCTCAGAGAGGTAATGGCCAACAGAAAGGCGGTTTTAAGATTCAGATTTCTGTCTGAGATATCTTGAATCCGTTTGAATGGAGATTTGCAAAGAGCCTCTAACACCATAATGAAGTCCCACGGGGGAACACGGGACCGTACTGGAGGTCTCAGCCTCAGCGCACCGCGGAGGAAACGTGTAACTGAGGGGTGTCTTCCCAAAGACTGACCATCGAGAAGGGCATGGTAGGCCGCAATGGCCGCCACGTAAACCTTCAGCGTGGAGTGGGTCAATCCTGCAGAGAGCCTGGCCTGTAGAAACTCCATAACTGTACCAACTGGGCAGTTTGCTGGGACAAGCTGGCGGTCTCTGCACCATGAGGTGAAGAGTTTCCACCTCAGTGCGTACAGTTTCCTCGTTGAGGGAGCTCTGGCTTGGAGGATGGTCTCAACAACCTCGGTTGGTGGGCCACACCCACAGCTTCCACAACTCCGGACGAGGGTGAATTATCGTGCCCTGCGCCTGTGAGAGTAGGTCTGTCCTGATCGGTATCTCCCATTGAGAGCCGTCGAGGAGCGAGACCAGATCTGCGAACCATACTCGGCCCAGCCAGAATGGGGCTACTAGCAACAGACGGACCCCGTCCCAGTGTACTCTCGCCAGAACTCCCGGGAGCAGAGCAATAGGGGGAAAGGCGTACAGACGAAGCCTCAACCAGGTCTGTACCGAAGAGTCCACACTGGCTTGTACCAGTGAAGGCAGTCGACTCCCTCAAGAGCCGAAACAGCATGCCTCGATCCCAGGCAGACCGCGCACAGACTGTTTATTCCCACTAGTGATGAACACACAATCTGAAACGTGATTATTGCTTACTCTTTGAGGAGCTAATTGTGACATACAACAAAAAATAAAACATTGCACACACAGAGCGCTTGCTGAAATACGCGAAGCTGAAGCCAGCTGTGCGGCTCGTGCCTTTATAGCTTCCTGGTCGCTTACGTCACCCCGTCGGTGATGTCACGCTCTTCTATGAGACAGATTAGATATGATATTCAGTTGCTCACGCTAAGCGCATTACCCAAAGCATTTTGTCGCAGCTCGAGTTCCTGAAGAGGAACAAATGCATGTGAATCTAGCAGCATTTTATTACATTCGTTGTTGTTAGTATCACAGCAGTTTTGAAATTAAATGCCTGGTGGGTGACACTAAATAGACACTAAATTCTTTTTTTTTTAAAGTTCACACCTAAATCAAGGATTATTCAAGATTAAGGTGAGGATTGTATGGAATGTAAGACTGTGTCAGAGAGTGGATACAGATTGCCCACTAAAACTGGTGAAAAGTTGAATTAATCTGAAAATTTGTTACAATCCAGGCTTTAGCTTTACCAGGTCTGTTTAAGTTTGCTAGCAGCACTAAATAACAGGTTGTCTAGATTAAAACCGGCATTAATACTGCCCATCTCTCATTTAAACCTTAATCGTGTGTAAAATGAGATTGATGGAAATTTATCCAAAAGGTCAGGGAAAAGGGATTTTTAACACCTACACAGGATTTAATGGACAGGATTTTAATTTAGCCGGCTCTCCAAACACCAGAAGCTGCAAAAGATCTTACAAAACCCCTTTTCCAGTAGCCGTGTCTCTCTACATGTTATGCATGTCTCCTCTCCTCCCCTTCCCTCTCATCCTCTGGTTCTCACTCCTCTGAATGTCTGATGAACAGATGAAAGGCAGGCGAGTTGGATATGTAGCTCAGTTTTAGTCATGAGGGTAGGAATCGGCAGCAGATTGCTGTGCCAATAGTTCCTCAATGAAACACGAGGTCAGTGTCCTTTTCTGCCCCCTTTCAGAGTTACTTACTTAGTTGTGCAGAGTAGATGCTGGGCAAAAGATGCTCTTCTAGGACTGGCAGATATATTCCATATGTTAAGTATTGCTTATGTAAGAGATAATGTGCATTTAGCTGATCATTATCTCAAAATAAACATGACAGGGTGATCGGGTCTTGTATCACTCTGAAGGGTTTTATTTTGTGATAATGACTGGCTGAATGTACTTTATACTTATTACACAGCAACCTGCCTAATAAATAAATGCACATGAATGAACTGTTGATTTGAGTTGAATAAAGTAAAACTATTTTATAATCTAACTTGTAGAGTGCTGTAAGAAAAATTGCCCATTACAGTGTAGAAAGCTTACAGACAAAATGAACAGTGTAACAATACTACAATATGAATCTATATCTTATCTACCATATAAAGCATATTGTGTAATATTTTAGACATTTCTAAGGCCTTTAAACTATCAACATGATTAAAATAGACCTTTTAGTATAATTAAAAATATTTTCAAGATATTTCAAGAAGACTGAAGCTGGACTTAAGCAACTTGGGTTTGTTGTTTATCCATATATCATTTTAAGAAAAATCCGGTTAAAATGTCATTATCAAATATGATACATTATGCTTTTAAACATGTATTTGTTCATCTCAGTCATTATTGTATTGCATTGCAATGTATGTTTTGCCCCCAACACTTTGCATCATGCAATAAAGGAGGAATATTTATTTTTTTGGTTATATACAATATACAATACTATATCATTCAAAAAAGAAAAAAGAAAAAAAGGTTTTCTCAAAAACACAATAATTGTACATACATGCTGCTCACATATTATTATAGCCCAGTTTGTGCTGATTACAGTCAGATTAGACTTTAGCCATTTAGATACTGTATCTATAAAAAAGATCACTAATGTCAGGGCATTACAAAACTTTTCCAGGCCCCCAAAATACCCTTAGACTCCAGTGTGTTTAAGTTCTTATTTAGCTTATTGTCTCCCATCAGTTTCATGTTCTTTCCAGCAGTGTTTTTGTTTTATGGCTTTAAATGGAGACTCCTGAGCTTATTGTTACTGTAAAAACTTTTATACTCAATAAAAAAAAATCTTTGACGAGATTATGGCAATTAGCTCTTTTAACTAGGGTTGGTATGACATTAGCACGGTGTGTCATGGACAAGTGGTAAACTGAGCACATCAGCATTCGAATTAAGTATTCTAGATATGCATAGACTAATAGGATATTCCAGTCCTGAGTTTTTTACTTTCTTCTGCAGCAAAGTTTAAAGCCAGTGTTTTAAGACTCCTCATCCCCAGTGAATCGAATGTATTTATTTCTGATAAGCCTGCCGTGTTACATTGAGCCCAATTATACCAATGTGCAGTAACAGGATTAAAAAAACAAAAAAACACATTGGGTGAAATTAAGGCCATGCACACACATCATCACAACTGCTCTTGAATCTTGTGTTCTTCAAACTCTCCTGCCTGTCTGGCTTATTTTCGGAGCCGCAAGACCACAGAACAAAGTGCGTACAGTATTAGCACCACATTTCTGTCCTCTGCCGAATAAAAAAAAGTGTGTGTTCGCCTTCTTGCTCGAGGAATATTTTGGCAGCACAGCGGAGAGAGCGATGAATGTTGTTAACCATTGAATCATACTGCAGTTTAGTAACTTGCCTCCGCATGGCACGCAGAGGTATGGGGCAAAACGCCCGCTGTTTTAAAGGTTCATTTCACATCTCCTCCTGAGCGAGGCGGCTTGGTAGTCCAGCCGTTGATTGATTGTTGAGACCATTGATCTAATTTTGAAGCCTTTTGAATTTCGTCTCCCCTGTCCCTCCTCTTTGTAAGGAGTTGAATAAACCTAATTTCCCCACGCCACATGCAGAGGCAGTTCAGCCTGAGTGGGGAAAACAGAGGGAATAAATAAATAAAGAAATCCCCAGAACCAGACCCTTCACAGCAGAGAGGGATTTTTATAGACTGGATCAATTAAATTTGTCTTATTTGGAACGGTGGGGCTCCGTAACTCGATAAGAGGTAATGCGGTTGAAATGCCTCCTGCTGGGCAGCCATTAGGCGGGAGAATGTTACTGTGGGAGTATTAACATGCAAGGATTACACAGAAACAAGCCCGGTCTGAACCAATTAGAATCAGGAATGGCCTCAGAAAGAAAAATAAGAGGGCATTTGCACAGCGAGAGTCCAGGGTTGCTCCGGCCTGCTGCGGGGTCAGAGAGAGAAAGATGGAGATGCAGGGGACGGGGGAGCGAGGGCTCTGCTCTTCTTCCTCCCCCTGTCTATGTACATCTCCTGCCCCCTGTGGACTGATGAAGAGGTCTGAGGAAGAGTAGTGTATATCTCAGTGTGGTGCTTACTCTACAAATCCACCCTTCCTTCCTTCCTAACATATTTTTAGTTCTTTGATTTACTTTTTTAATTTGCCAGGAATTTCTGTGACATCGTTCATTTTGTTTATCCATACTTAAAAGAAAAGTTTAGAATAATGTATCTGCTGCTCTTTTCCATACAATGCAATTACTGAAAAATGAAAATATTTTCTGAGAGATAGAGGCCTGTAGCTTCAGAAAATTGGGAATATAGTGCACAGGTCATAGGCAATGTTCCTTCTAAGCTGCACACTTACAACGCAGACCCAAAAATGAGTTTGAGAAAGCCATTTGTTTGAATTCTATTAAATGTGAAATAATTGCAATGCTTCTGCTAACTGCTATAGAGTTGGTATGACTACAGAGTTAGAGCCAGTGAATGCGGTTTGCAGGTTTCATAGAAAGAGAATCATGTTCGCCAAATGAGTCACTGTAGAAATTGAATACTTTAATGGTTATGGTTGAAATAGCTAATGCGAGACACAATGACGTGGAATACAACGTCTTCATGTCTTAAAGAAGAGTGGCTTGATTACGTGGTGGAAATAGCAGATGATGGGCACCAAACGGTAACAAAACTCAGAGACATAGACAGTAAAATAACTCATTACTTTTTTAATTGACAAGAAAATATCTGAGTTACTTTTTCAAAAATTGATGTCTCCTGTCCCCATATTGGGAGAAGTTGGAAGTACAGAGGTGCTGTGTGTGCTGTGAGAACATGATGTAGTTCTAGTCTAAATGTGAATGTGCATTAATTCATCCCATTTGTAAAAAAAAAACAAAAAAAAAAAAACGGTAACACTTTAAAATAATGGTCCGTTGTTAATAAGTAACTACGCAGGAAGTAATAGGTAGTACTACATTAACACTTAACTTAATACTATTAACTAATATAGAAGCAAGATTAACTAAGCAGTAAGCAATAGCTCATTTAGGACATAGGTAGTTCCTTATTAGGTATTTGATAATTACTAAAGAAAAATATCGTCATTGAGAACTACTTTGGAACTATGGCCAACTAATGAAGAATAACCAATTAATTACTAATCACAACAGCTACGTCTATAAAGTGAACAAATAGCTTCTTTATGGAAACGTGTATATATATATATATATATATATATATATATATATATATATATATATATATATATATATATATATATATATATATATATATATATATATATATATATATATATAGCCTATCCATATGATATATTTTATGAGCTCCATTAAGTTCAATGTCTCCAACTCTAATAACTTTAATGTTAGTGATATTATCCTGGGGAGGGCTTCTCTTTAGGAAGTGACAATAAATAATGATGTTCTCTTGTCAAAACATATTTGCATCCTTCATGAAAACATTGACTGCATCTATAGTGTTAAGCACAAAACAACATCTTCCAGATTACAATGTCTGGTAGAATATCACTAGTTCCTCACAGAAATATATGGCTGTACAGTATGTGTCAGATAATTTTATTGTAAATTACTTGTGAAATCCATGACTCATTACTCGAGTGTTCAACGTGATCTCATGAGAATACGTGTGTATTTTTACGTTAAATGTGGTTTTATCACACGTAAATTTACTTACGTTTCCATAAAGAAGCTAATTGTTTACTTTATAGACGTAGCTGTTGTGATTCGCAATTAATTGGTTATTCTTCATTAGTTGGCCATAGTTCCAAAGTAGTTCTCAATGACGATATTTTTCTTTAGTAATTATCAAATAACTAATAAGGAACTACCTATGTCCTAAATGAGCTATTACTTACTGCTTAGTTAATCTTGCTTCTATATTAGTTAATAGTATTAAGTTAAGTGTTAATGTAGTACTACCTATTACTTCCTGCGTAGTTACTTAATAACAACGGACCATTATTTTAAAGTGTTACCAAAAAAACATTTAGTATTCTTCCAAATTATTTTAAACAGTGAAATGCAAAAGACATTGGTTTTCAGATACATTTGTATTATTTAACATTAGGTTTGTGTCATATTCTGAGTTTGCATTTCACTGTTTAAATTGATTTTGAAGAATACTTTGCTGCTGACCTTTGATGATCCAGTTCAACCAAAGTGATAAGCAAAAATTATTTAGATGAACTAACAATTGTGCTTTATTTTTTATTTTTTTATTGCTTAAGAGTGTTAAACCTTCTTCTCGTGTTCTACTGTACAGACATGAATTCACTTTTCCTCCAGCCTGTGGTTTATTCATTACACGTTTTGATGTGAAAGGGCTTTTATTTATTTTAATTTTAAAAGTAACTTTCCCCAACATTGTTGATGAGAATCATGTAAAATACCAGAAAATAAAATGAAACATAAAAGTTCAGTATTTTCCTTTTGAATGGCTTCAGAAGATTTGAAATATAGTGCCTGATTCATATGTTCTGGTTTATTGATTCTACAATGATGCGTTTTTTTTTTTTTTTTTTTTTTTTTGCATATAACCTATAACTACTCCATTTTCTGGAACATACAGTAGTATAGCCTGGATTAAAGCCTTTTTTTAATTATATGAAATGAGCTGTGATTTCTCAAGCAATATACAATGCAATAAGTGGCAAGCACACAAAAAACTTATATATATATATATATATATATACAGTAAAGACCAAAAGTTTGGACACACCTTCTCATTCAAAGAGTTTTCTTTATTTTCATGACTATGAAAATTGTAGATTCACACTGAAGGCATCAAAACTATGAATTAACACATGTGGTATATGGAATTATATACATAACAAAAAAGTGTGAAACAACTGAAAATCTGTCATATTCTAGGTTCTTCAAAGTAGCCACCTTTTGCTTTGATTACTGCTTTGCACACTCTTGGCATTCTCTTGATGAGCTTCAAGAGGTAGTCACCTGAAATGGTCTTCCAACAGTCTTGAAGGAGTTCCCCGAGAGATGCTTAGCACTTGTTGGCCCTTTTACCTTCTGTCTGCGCTCCAGCTCACCCCTAAACCATCTCGATTGGGTTCAGGTCCGGTGACTGTAGAGGCCAGGTCATCTGGGGCAGCACCCCATCACTCTCCTTCTTGGTCAAATATCACTTCATGCCTTCAGTGTGACTGTGTGACATAGTCATGAAAATAAAGAAAACTCTTTGAATGAGAAGGTGTATGCAAACTTTTGGTCTGTACTGTAACTTATATATATTTGAATTTGGGCTGAACAAGGAAAGTACGTCAGCCAAAGCCAAGCAATGCACACACCATTTCAATTTATATTTGAATAAATTGTGCATATGCTTGTTCTATGCTTCTGTTTTGTATTCCTGTTTTTTTTCTGAATACTGATGAATTTAAAGGATTGGTAGTGGAGGGAGGGAATAAAAAATACATGTTTGTACTGTTTAAAATGTTTTCAGCTCTCATGCTGTGTTCTGGTCATTTTTATCTGAAAAGGATTTCCTTTTCATTCAGAAAATGCTACTTAATGTCACCACAGTCGACGGCTCCCAAGAAAAAGGTTACGATAAACTGCCTCCCCTGGATGAATCAGTGGCCGTGCATCTCTGCCCACCCACGACCATCGGCTGGAAGGCAAAGGCTGCCCATCTGTCCAAGCCATGCAGGACTACTTCAGCCTAGGGCTGGACAATATATTGAATGATATGATCATGTGCATCTCGTCAGTAAAGCCGGTTCTGTGATTAGCGGTAAATCCCCGTCACCTGCTTTCAAATTATCACTTCAATAATGAACTCAATATATCGTAGCTTGTCAGTGAACAAAGGCTCTGTGTATTAACTGGCACTCAATTTGAAAGCAGGTGATGGGGATTTACCGCCAATCATTGAACCAGCTTTACTGATGAGATGCAAATAATCATATCAATCAATATATTGTCCATCCCTTCTTCAGCGCTCTTTCAAGGCATTTCAGAAGGTGCTGGGCCTTATGGCTTCTGCATCTCCATTACTTCAGCTGGGCCTGCTTTGCATGCGACCCCTTCAGTACTGGCTTAAACCATGAGTTCCGTCCCATGCTTTGCACCATGGATGCAAGCGTATAAAGGTGAGCCAGGCCTGCAGCGTGCTTCTTCATTCTGGTAGAGTACCTCCTGGAATCGGCTATTAACTTGTGCTCGCTGAGAACAGTGCATGTGTCAGGCAGGTTGAACCAGGGAGCAGTCATGCTATCATGGAGCAATGTCCACTCAGAAGAGTGGATGCTCCACCCTCATATGGTTCATACAATCTGGGAGCTCTTTGGCAAGGCAGATGTCGACCTCTTCACCTCAGAAAGCAACTCTTACAGCCCAATACATTTTTTGAAAGACAAGGATGCGTTGACCAACAAATCGCACAACCTCCTTCTTTACGCTTTTCCCCAGACTGCCCTGATCCTGCAGGTAATCAGGCAATTCAAGGAGTGGAAACACAAGGTTCTGTTGGTGGCCCCCCTCTGGAAGACCCAGCATTGGGTCACAGAGATGTCTCAGCTGCTTCTAGCAGCCCAGTGGCCCAACCTTCTGAGATGAGATCAACTCTCTCAGACAAACAAGATGACATGGCATCCCTGAGAAGGTGCTAAACACACTATCTCAGGCTAGAGCACTGTCGACAAGATGGCGGAGGAGACACGATTTCTTGTAACATATCTCTGATATTGTCCTTCCTGCAGGAGCTGTTAGATAAGGGCCATTCCCCTTCCATGCTTAAGGTCTATGAAGCAGCCATAGCAGCCTTAAACACTCCTATAGCTGGCCAGTTGGTGGGCCAGAATAACCTACAGTAGTTCGCTTTTTGAAAGGGTCTAGGATGCTCAATCCTCCCCGCCCTTTCACCATCCCTACTTGAGACATGCCCAGGTTGTTGAGGGCTCTGAAAGAATAACCAATTAAAAGTTCTGCCCTGTTCAGGTGGTCAGATCATCTTTTTGTATGCTTCAGTGATCACATCAAAGAGTCACCAGTCATGAAGCAAAGTCTTTCCAAATAGATAATTGATGCTATCAAGCTAGCATACTATTATCTGGGACTTCCATGCCCAATGCGAGTAAGAGCTCACTGAACAAGAGTCATTGTCTCTTCCTGGGCTTGGTCTAGCGGAGTTTCCATTACAGAGATTTGTGCGGCGGCTGGCTGGTCCTCGCCGTCCACATTTACCGGGTTTTAGAATCTGGATGTCCCGGCCTGACAGACTCGGGTCCTTTCTGCTTAGATAGATTTACTCTGGCAAACCAGTACTATTGAGGCATTGCCTTCTCTTCTCTCGGCCACCTCTGGGCTCAGAGGCTGTACGAATTCTACTTGGAACAATTGCTAAGCGCATGCTGACCTCAGTGAGTTTGGCCCTATTGCTTCTGTGGAGCTTCCCTGCAATTACTTGGTCTCTCGGGGCCCTTTTTGCTCAAGAAAAGTTTAAGTATGGGTCAGTCCTCTAACACAGGGGTTCCCAAACTTTTTAGCCCGCGACCCCATGATAAATGCGCTGCTGCCCCGCGACCCCCCCCCCAAAAAAACAAAAAACAAACACCTCTCGTCGCGTGAAATGTACAGCAAATCGATTTTATGCCCAGTCTCAAAGTACACGAAGTTATATTTTATTGTTCTGCGTGCAAAATCAGTGTTACAATTCTGCATGAGCTGCTCGATATCCACCTGTTCTCTCTTGGAAAGTAACTGTGCAGCTATGTTGGGTTGAACTCGTTCATTATTCTGCCATCAGGAACCAGTCGAGTAAGTCTGAGCTGCTCACACGCGTGCTCCCACCCGTACACACACACACACACACACACACACACTAATCCGCTAGATGTGTCACTTTATGCTTTCCATGGTGACGCGTCATTGCTTGTCACGTGACATACCACAGCAACAACAGAGCTGAATGAATGATCTGCTTTTGTCATTTTTCCTTTTTTTATTCAAAATATTAACAAATTTGTTAGATATGGCATGAAATAGCTGATATTCCGATTGTCAAATATATGCAAGTGGAAGTGTTTTGTTGTTTAAACACCTTTATAACGATCGCGTTAGTTGAGCTGAATGCGCGATGGGCGCCGCCATCTTAGTTTGTGCCGCAGACGCAGTTCAGAGAATCAGATCTGTTGGATTTACAACACGTGAATTCATCCACTTCTCCCGAAATACATAAAAGTAAGTGGCTGGTGAACTGGGAGAATAATGGAGTAAACTTTAAAGTTACTTACACAATGTGTATCTGATATGAATAAAATGTGTCTAATTATAATGAAAAAGATTATTATTGCCTCTTCCTTTGACATCAGTGTGTATTTTACAAACTCTAAATGTATTGTTTTTTCTAGTACTTATATGTCTGAAACCTAAAATAAACATTATGTGGTTGAAAACACTGAAAAGTTGTGATGACAGCTCTGAGCGCACTTGTCTCTGGCTCAGCGCCAGCCAACTCGCGAGAGCACATTTGAATTTCACGTCATGCACTGACCGGTGTGGTCGTACACTCCAGGGACTAGCCTAGACTGATCACACCGGTGTGATCGTACGTAAGATGCGAAAGAGTTAAATTATTTGAAACAAAAATATATAAAGCCTATATCGAAATCATCTCGCGACCCCTGCGCCGGGGTCCCGCGACCCACCGTGGGGTCGCGACCCCTACTTTGGGAACCACTGCTCTAACACAGCACAGCGTGATTGTACTGGTTCCCCATAAGCATCTTAGCAGACGCAATACGAGTAAAGTATCAATAGTACCTGAGATATGGGAACGAGTACTGCGTTGTGGGCTGTGTTATGTAGCTGCACGACTCAGTTGTTGCTTCAGTTCAAAGTAACATGAGGATCCTATGCATGCTTTATAGCCAGATGCTCCACACAAATTGGTGGGCTTGGGCGGGCTGTGTATACAATTTTTTATTGTTTTTAAATTAGCTCCATTTATGTATGTTTTAGTGTTCAAATCTTGTGTGAAAAGGTGAACAACTTTTTTTTTTTTACTTCAGTCATATCGCCATCCTTTATGCCCTCAATTTCTCCACCACCCTCTTCAATGTCAGTTGCCCCCATTTGCTCATCCTTCTATTATGAGTGTGTGTGTGTTGTACTGTCTGTCTGAGTACATTAGTGAGTACAGGCTCGTCATTTAATAAGTATTAAACTGGGCAGAGACGCAAGGCTGCCTGAGGACATGTAACAGGGTCCCTCATGCCACCAGCCCCTCCTTTGATGAAATTATCCACTCTTGTTTAATTGGGATTGCTAGCTTCTCTGCTTGATTTCTCATGCCCAGATTGGCATGAAGTGGCAGGGCAATGTTCCACTAAAGCTGTGACTGTAGCTGGTGCCACGCTCACTTATTCAGTTCCCTCCACCCGTCTCGCTGCTCCACTTCGCTTCCAGCTGATTACATAATCCACTAATACACATTTGCCCTGACTAATTAGCATCATCAGCTCATGGCACAATTTGATCGGACGAGCTATGCCGCTCTTATTCTGTGGTGCGTTGCGGTGCGGTGTGCTGTGCCGTGCATGGTGTGTGGCCTGGGCACAGTGTCAGTGTTTCCTCTGACGGGTGACTGGTTCCACTTGAGACTTATTAAATGCAGAATAGTTGAGGTAAAAAAAAAACAAAAAACAAAAAAAAACAGTATATCCTAAATTGTGTGAAATACATGCAGGCCAGATTTGGGCCGGATCTGAACCAAAACTGCTTGCTGTCTGGGTGCTAGTCATATGTGAAGAGAATATACGTCATGACCATGTTGTAGAAATCTATAATATCTGGCAAAAGCATAGTTTGCAATCTCTAAAAATGTCTGTATTCAAACCAAATAGGCAAGGAGTGTTCCTTGAAGTTTCTACTATGCCTAATAAGACATTGATTAGCTGGTTCAGGTGTGTTTAATTAGGGTTAAAGCTAAACTCTGCTGGACACCGGCCCTCCAGGACAGAGTTTGGAGACTCCTGATATAGACCATATATTTTTTCCCTGTTGTTTACCCCTCTGTCAAAATAAACCTTTGGCCTAAAAACAGTCTGTCTCAACATTATAAAAATACCCCAATTTCACTGTAAAACTGTGGCTGCATTTACTTGATCAAAAATACAGTAAAAACTGTTAATATTGTGAAATATTATCACAACATTATTACATTTTCTGTATTTATTTATTTATTTTTTCTATGATGGCTAAGTTGTATTTTCAGCATAAATACTCCAGTCTTCAGTGTCACATGATCCTTCAGAAATAATTCTAATATGCTGATTCGCTGCTTTTTTATTATCAGTGTTGAAAACTGTTGTGCTGCTCAATATCTTTGTGGAAACCAATATTTTCCCAATAAAGATGAGAATAAATAAATAGATAGATGGATAAATAAGAATTCACTTACAATTTTAATCAATTTACCGCATCCTTGCTGAATAAAAATATAAATTTGTTTAAAAAAAAAGAAAAGAAAGAATGAATAAGTCAGAATGCTTCATTTTAAATGTCTTGTGAAGAAGAAAGATGCTATTTGATCACAAAAAAATTACCAAAAAAAGCCCCATAAAAGTAGTCCTCTTTTGCATATTCTAAGTTTCTTAAAGTTGTACAGTTACCTTTGCATAAGGAATGGGCCAAAAACCTTGTGTTTGGGACTGTAAGTGCATGCTTTTTTGGCATGCTATCTCTTTAATGAATGCCAGTCTTGAGGAATATTGATTTGTTAACCTTCAGAGCGTTGTGACAGTGTGTAACAGCATGATTAGCTGTTAATGAATGTCTGGGGAATTCTGCTGAGCAGCTTGTTGGCTGAGATTTTGACCCTTATGTTTATAGCATGTCAGTCTACATCTTTCTGCCTCGGCTACCCTTTGTCTGCCCTCTTTGTTCTTCTCTCTCACCAAGATTTCAGTAGTTCAGTCTGTGCGGAAAGGACTTTAGCATCAGTAGAATTGAGGTGGCCGCCAGCTTGGCTCAGACGGGCTGGAGTGTGATGAGATCAGACGAGTGTGTGCGTGATGGTGGCAGGTTCACTGAGCATGGCGCTTCCCATTGTTGTCTCAGGGTCTGCAGGCTAATCAGGACAGTGACACTATATGAAATGGGAATGACAATTGGATTTACACACAAAGCAATAAGTATATCTAATGCAGTCATTAGCGAGGACATGAGTTCATGGGGGAGAAAGTGAAGAAATGAAGTTTGAATGCATCCAATTTAACTTGATTGAATGCATTCATTTACATTCGATTATGCTGATACTGACAGACTCCTAAATGCAAGCTGAGTGTGTTGCCTGTGCTGGGAAGTGTATTATTGTGACTTTTAATTGTATATCTTTCCAAACTCTCTTCCAAGTGCTTGCTTTAATTCTTACCCGACCCAAGGTTGAGTTCTTGACTAGTAATTCTAGAATAGTAATTCTTGATCTAAATTTCATGATTAAAATTGGCATGGAAAAAATTAATTATTAAAATTAATTTGACATTAGAAAAAGTACACTTTTTAAAACTTAAGTGTCAATAAACATTTAAAGTGTTTCTCTTTAAGTCCACTTAAGTGGTCTTTAATTTAATTAATATTATATTATCTGCAAGTACACTTTTTATATATATACTTTTAAGGTTTAAAGTACACATTTAATGCAATGAAACCCTTATTTTTCATTAGCGATTTCATTCTTTTTGCAGATTTTCACTGAATTCAAACTGAAGCCATATATATATTAAACAGAATAACAACAAGAATGTCTTACATGTTATTTCAACATAAATCAGTGCTGGTATCATGGCGTGTCCCGTGCTGGTGGTTTGTGTACACACTGCCCTTATATCTCAGCAGCAACAGTTCTGGATTTGTGTTGGGACAGCAAGCAGCAGTCTGGGGGAGCGAGAGTGAAATTAGAGGAGGAGAAATGTGAAATATTGATGGTCTCTCTCTGTGTCCATCGCAAGCCCATTCATTATTCATCCCACCTTGAAGGTAGAATTGCCGCCCTCTCATGCAGGGTCCTGCCCACTCATGTGTTTGCTCTTTCTGGGCCGCTGGAGTCTCTGTGTACCTCTGCTGACATTTGGCTCTGCTCTGGCTTTGGTCATTCGCATGCTGCCGCTTTCTATTTCAGATGTATTTTTTCATTTTAAAAAGAGTCAACAGTCGCCCGAGTGGTAAAGATGGATCCTGTCTGTCGGTGTGGATCTGTATATGGCCTTTTTGATCCCTGACCTTAGAGAACACAAACAGCATTAATATTTAGTCTCCCACTGTCATGTAATCTTTTATTCTTCAATATTTTTAAAACTGTAAATATATCCATATAAATAACATCAAATAGGCTTTTAGTAGGGTCTGAACTATGCATCCATCCATCCAAAATAGTTATTAATGTTAATTATTTTTAAAATTTAAAATGCCTGTATGTCTGAGACCACTAGTAAAAAAACTTATTTTTCTTCTATTTTCACTATGTGTATATATATATATATATATATATATATATATATATATATATATATATATATATATATATATATATATACTTGTTTTATATTTGAATATGTATTTATTTTTTATGCAAATATATTTTTAAGGAAATTTTATATATTTTTATTTAGCAAGGATGCATTAAATTGATTAAAAGTGACAGTAAAAATGTTTATAATGTCACAAAAATTTGTAGTTCAAATCAATTATGTTCAGTGAACTTTCATTTAATGAAAGAATCCACAAAATATATTAAGCAGCACAACATTGCTAATAATAAGGAATGTTTTTTGTTGTTGTTTGTTTTTTGACTGGCAAATCATCATATTATAATGTTTTATAAAAGATTGTGTTACATGAAGACTAGAGTGATGATACTGAAAATCTAGCTTTGACATCACAGGAATAAATTACATTTAAAATATATTTAAAAAGAAAGTAGTTATTTTAAATTCTAATAGTATTTCACAATAGAAATGTGTCTGTTTTACTTTTTAATTAAATAAATTGTTCCATAAATAATAAATTCCATCGATGAAATCTGAAAATGTCACAGATGTCCTGAGTTGAACTGGGGTTGCACGCTCTCAAGTGCCACCAGGCACCATGTTTCTACCACTGTGTGAAATTCAGTTTTGTATATTTCAACATGTCATTTTCTATGTGCTCAGGTCTGGTGTCGCACACAACAGTCCCTCTAAAAGGAAGCTCATTTCCTGATCTCCAATGTAGACAGACGAGCTGTGGTGTGGAGATTGGGCCAGTTGGGTTTCGGGGCTTCAAAGTTCTCCATGTAATCCCATGAAAAAGCTGAGAGGTGCCCTGAGACGTGAAGAACAGGTACTGCACACAAAGACATGGCTTTCGGTCAGGTCTGGTTTAACGTCAGACCCACTTTGATGCCACGCAATCCTGTAACTTTTGCTAGTTTACTTGGCTGCATTTTGATTTCTAATGCGTATTTGAACTGTTAGAGTCTTACTGAAAGGAAATTCTGCTGAAATAACCCTGGAGTCTGAGCGTTCTTGCTAAAGGCATCAGTGGATTCAAAGGGCTCAGCTGCCAGGTGTTCAATAACACAAGCGTAGAAAGCACCAGGTCAATCTCGGGATAAATCTTGAGAGGAAAGAAAGAGCCAACGTAAGCAAAGAAGATCCTATCAAATTCATATTTCCTGAGCTGAATGGTAATGATCTGACGATAGTGATCGATAGATGAACTTTCAGATAACTGGTTAGAAATGATTTAAATGCATGGAGAGCTTGCACTTAAGAAATGAGAAATCTGCTTTCAGTCCCTGTGAAGTCCTCGAGTGTGAATCTATCAAACCTGCTTTTGAGTATGTGAATTCTCATTTCTCTCTCTCAGAGAAAAAAAGAGATACGAACTGAGAAAAGTCTTTAGAATTGTATCTGTGCATGACTTATCACCAGAAGTGTGATTAAAATAGAGAGTGCATATTTGAATGAAGTAGATTTTGAATGAGGCCAGGAAAATTACCTAAAAAAGGTTATTTATTTATTTTTTATTTATTATACAAATATCATACGTATTGCATCAAGTTGCATCACATGAAAAGTTGCCCTGTAATTAATTTATGTATATGTATATTTTAATAGACATATTGATCTTGACACACAGTCATGTGAGTCTTGAAAGAGATCTTTCTATGATATTACTTCCTGTTTTTTTTTTTCCTTCTTTTTGAATAGAGCACATGACTTTGATCTTGAAAAGACCCTTTATATAAAGATGGGCCAAAAGAAGAAAAAAAGATTCTAATGGTAAAAATACTGCAGTGATAACCTGTTAGCACCTGTATCACAACATGTAATAGATCTAATAAGACATGTAATTTTACAGTAAAATACTGTTAAATGTACAGTTTTTGGAAGTGAAAAAGAACAGGAAATTTAATCATTTATTGCTCAAGAAAACATATACTGACTTTCCTAGAATCCTCTATGTGACAGCTCACATTTTATGTTTTTTGAACGTTCAGCTTAACATCTTATAATGTAAAAATTTGTGTCATTTATTTCATCCTGAAGGTGTTTTGTGTTTACACTGTACCTAATACACAGTATAAGCTTTTCTTTATAAAATCAGATGTTTAAAAATAAAATCAAGACAGTCAAAAGATGCAAATAACTTTTCACGCAAAAAATAAAAAGACAAGTAAATGTGTACATTTTTCTTAAATGCAGTGGCAGGATTTATCCATTCACACGTGTACAGTTGGTCAGTTAAGACAGGTTGCACTGTCTCAGTCCAATGTATAATTGAAAACAGGTCTATTTGCATACAAAAAAAAAAAAAAAAAAAAAAAAGAAGAAGAAGAAGAAAAAAAGAGTACCGGCAAACTAATGCATGACGTTCCTGCATCTCACTGTTGCATCTCTAAAACTTGCTGGGGAGGAAAAATAACTTGAAAAGAAGCCTCCAATATTCCCTGTGCCTGCTCAGAAGAAAGGCAGCTTGGTTGTCAAGTTTCAAGGGTATTCTCCCTAGTGTGTAAAGTGTTGTTCTGGTAAACTAAAGTGAAGGGAACCGTTCACAGAGATGAAAGGACGCACGGCGGTATCAAAGGGCTTGCTTCAGACCCAATCTAGTCTGGCTGATTTCTGGAATTTTCTGTAATGCGACACATGAAACAGGAGCAGGTGATAGAGGACATCTTTCAGATCCAACCTCCTTGTGTCTTTGTGGGTCAGTGGTCTGCTCTATGGGGAGGAAGCCATATTGTGCGATGGGAGATAATGGAACGGTTGCATGGAGAGCGTGAGGATGTCATACATAATTCTTGCAGCTGGAAACTATGTCACGTAGATGATGTGGACGATTGCATTCTTCTATTTTAATTGAAAAAAAAAACTAACTAACAAACAAAAAAATATGTCCAGAGTCGCACTAACAACTATCCGGTTTTAGCGATGGAAGGTTTTCTTTTGCTCTTGTTTGCCCCCCACCCCTCGCGTTATGATGGATGTGAGCTGTGCCTTTCCGACTTATTTGAATCCATGCCGCAGACGCCCAATTTTTATCACATTGGAGGTGGAGATTCACAGCAGACCTGCAAATATGAAAAGTACATTTGTGTTCCATTCCGGTTTATTCCCATCTGCCCGGAGTGCTGGCAATATTAGAAAGCACAGCAATTTTGGGCTGTATTTTCTGACCGAGCAGTTTGAATCTGGCCCATCTGCAGCCCATTAAATTATATGAAATCACTGGGATTTTTCAAATACATGCCAGGTTGAAAACTGTTAATAAATCTTGGGATGAGCAGCGCAAAGAGGATAGAGCAGTGGTTACGCAAAAAAAGAGGGCTTCGTCAAAGGAGATTTCAGCCTGGAAATTGCTCTGGTCTAGTAATGATGAGGTAAAATGGACAGAATTAGGGTTGAATTAGACAGCCTCAGCCTTTTTCTTTTTGCTTGCTTATTTTAGAGGTTTTTAGGTTTCACCTGGTCGTATCTCAGCTTTGTGCAACTACTGCAAACTCAGAAAGCATCTCAGTACTTACAGTTTGCTGTTGTTTCGTTTCGATCTGGGAGAAGATCACACTTACACGGCATCTCAAGTATTTCTTCTTAAATTTGAATCTCTGCATCTTTTAATTTTTTCTCTCCTCTCACTCTTGTCCATTTAGTACCTGTCTTTCTAGCCATTTAGTATACATATAAATTCCTAAGAGAGAAGGATGTGACTGCAGGTGGCTTCTTTGTGGTTGGATGTTCTAACAGTCAGCCCAGGATTCTGTCCTCCACCTCCAGAGGGCGATGTTGTCTTTAACATTCACCTGCTCTGCTCTCCATACACTTTGTCTGTGCTCCGAATAATGTATGGTCATACTATTTCTGCAGTGTATATGATGTATGCAGTGCACAGTATGCAAAATGCATTCATGGAATGATCAACTACACCTGTTTACATGTGCAGTATGCAAGAGCACACTGCATGCTATATTGATTCCATTGGTAATGTGTTTGACTGATAGAAATATCAGCTGCTGTCTCTGTTGCTTTTTTTTTTTTTAATGTATTTTTAAAAAAAAAATTTAAATTATTTGATCACATGCCCAAACACTGAATTACTGAATTAAAAGCATTGGAACTGCGGTAATCTGACAACTGAACACCACACATTAAACTAAGTCATGTTGACAACAATATTTTGGCAAATTCTATTAATTTTTGATAATTTTTTGTATTTTTTATTTTTTTTTGGACTTTTGATAAATAGTTGTTAAGTTTTTATTTTTATTTTAATTAGTTAGTTTGCTGAAATAAATAAATAAATAAATAAATACATTTATATATATATATATATATATGCATGTATATATATATATATATATATATATATATATATATATATATATATATATATTTATGTATATATATTTATGTATGTATGTGTGTATGCATGTATATATATTTATGTATGTATGTGTGTATGCATGTGTATATATATATTTTTTTTTAACAGTACTGAAATAAAATTATATATATATATAATTTTATTTCAGTACCGTTAAAATTAACCTTTGCACATTTTTTTTCTGATCAGAGGAATTGCAATCACAGAATCAGAAGACATTTTGACTTTCTGAATTGCAACACATCCTAAATCACCTTTAAAATCCATCATAAAATAAATATGATGTGTTTGAATGTCTGCACTATTTCAGCTGTTTTCAACAAGAACAGCTCAATACAACTTGCAGGAAAGGTTTTCATCTGCATATACCCCATATGTATGTATATATATATATATATATATATATATATATATATATATATATATATATATATATATATATATATATATATATATATATATATATATATATATATTTAAAAAAAATCCATATATAGGTCCTGACCTTTTTAGGTAATCACACTGTATTCTCAAATGAAACAGCTCCATCATTGTCAGTGGTGGTTGGTCTCCATCAAACCAATTTCCAGATTGTTTCAGCACATATCTATTGTATCTCTTACTCAAGTGCTATTCTCTAGGCCCATGTGTTAGATTGAGAGTATTTTTTGATGAGACAGCTGATGGTGGTTCTGGTGGTTTGTAGTTTGGGTGTGCGTGGAAGCGAGATGGTTAACACCCTGCCACAACACAACCTCTGGCTCTGCTCTTCTCTCTCTCTTTCTCTCTTTCATTCGCCTGCTCAACTATGAAGACACTTCATCTTCTTTGACAGTCTGACCACTGCTGCCTGTTCTGATGCGTTCAACATACCTTCATTGCATCATAAATAAATCAGACAAATGTGTTTTTCCCCTTTCTTTCTTTCTTTCTTTCTTTCTTTCTTTCTTTCTTTCTTTCTTTCTTTCTTTCTTTCTTTCTTTCTTTCTTTCTTTCTTTCTTTCTTTCTTTCTTTCTTTCTTTCTTTTCTCTGCTTCATTTATCCGGGCAGAAAAAGGCGAATGGTAATGGTGAACTGACAGGGCTTCTATGTGCCACGCCTCTTTTGGCTGCTACCACTTCGACCACATTTATCTTTTACTGTTTGATCTTATTCAGCTTCCTATAATGACTAATCTAGGGAGATTTAAAATTCATATAATGAATATAATGCCTGTTGGGTATACACAAACAGCCTAAGTGAAGGAAAGAAGCAAAATGCAGTCATTTTCTTGCTCCTCATTTCTTGCGGTGGTTGCGGTGTGAAACACATCACTACTGAAGCTGAGTAGGAGCCTCAGATGCGGGGCTGTATGTAAAATAGGGAGGGAGGGGCCGTCGATGATGGGGGGTGGGGGTGTTGAGGTAGTTCTGGAGGGCTTGTCAAGGCTCCCCTCCTTTCTCCCTCCCCATCCTCTCCACTCCTCCACGGGTAATCTCATACCTTGTGTTCATCCACTGCCAGCCAATTACCTCGCAACCCTGCCCTTCTCTCCGTTGCAAGTATGCTGCAGTTGCATGATGGGATTTTTGTATATTGAATTCTGTCTCCTGAAGAGATAAAGGTTGTAGGAACAGGCCTCTGTTAATATGTCAGAACAGTGTTTCTTCTCCTTGCTGACACTGATTGTGGGGAAGAGAGACATTTGGGATGGCAACAAAAGAACAGGAAATGATGCACTGCACTGGCAAATTTCATTTACCTTTTTTAACCTTACTCTCTCTCAACCAAGCTCTCTTTTGCTTCAAATCTGCTAGTTGCTAATAGATTATGGTGTGTTACATCAGCAAAAGCTGTAGTGATTGCAGTTTGTGTCATTTGTGTGGTGTTCCCCAAGTCTTTGTCTGATGTCCGCTCGAGTTCTTTCCTCCTACTCTCTCTATAGCACTGATTGAGTCTCTTTAATGCTGCCGCAACTGGGCTACAATGACAGTTAGTGGATGAGAGAGGCTCAATAGAAGATCAGCATTTATTCAGGTTGAGTTCTTCACTCTCTCAGCCCTATTTGTAACCTGTCCAGAGCAGAGTCCCATGCTCCCCCTCACCACTTCCAGCTCATACCATCAGTCTCTGTCTGCTCATGGCGGGGAAGCAACCCGCTCTCTGCCGCATACCCACACAACTCATTGGCTCTGGCAGGAGAGGATCTTAGTGATGGACCGATGTTCATATATCAAACGTGGGTTGTGTGTGACAGTCTGGTCCCTGAACGGGTGAAATAATGAGTCTAGCAAAAAAAGTAACAAAGCTGAAAAATGGGATGGGCTGCTTCGACCTGCCATCACTTATCTGAAATTTTATCAGCCCTTGTAAGGAACTGCAGAGACTGATTGTGGGTTTGTGTGTGGCCTGATTGGTTCAGGATTGAGATTCCATGAAACGTTTTCTTCTAAAAGATGATTAGATTTCTATCTGTTTCACTGACAGTCTTCATGCCATCGCCATCTCCACCCACATGATGATTTATACAAAAATGGGTACAAAAATGAACTCTTCACCACCATTCCAAATATGACAGAAGTAAATTAAACGTTTTAGTTTTTTATTATTATTTATTATTAAAAGGCTACACACACACACACACTCACAGTGTTGCATATACAGACTGAAATACATAAGATATTATGTACAATGAAGACATTAGTCAAGAAACAGCAACAGCATTATAACTTGATGTTAGTGCTCACACACCTGGAACAGATAAATGTCCTTTCATGTTTGTGGGTCTCCACTGAGGTCAGTGTGAGCCGGTGCACTGAGTGAGTTTTACAAAGCCAAAGCTAGAGAAGAAATGTAATGTAACCATACACGGCCTCAGATAGACAAAGAAAGAGAGAGAAAGAGATTTTTATTAGTCAGCCAACTCTGAGCCGTCCCTCTGGCTCACTCAGTATGTCTTACGGGCCTTTGCTTCCTTCTGCATTCACTCAAAAGAAACAAAAATAAGACTTGTCAATGTTTTATGTCATTCTACTTATCAACGGTATATATGTAAAATCTACACATGTCAAGTTTTCTCCAGCTTCTTCTTGTTTATCACATTAAAGAGACACAGCAGCTTCTTTTTCCCCTCCCTGAATTAACCTCTATCCTCAGGGCTTTTGCCTCACACAATTTTTTGACATGACACACGCCGTTGTAAATGGCGCTTCAGAGCTTGGATCAAACGCCCTCCCCAGACGTAAATAAAATCAGAAAGGGCTGTTGGCACACAGGAACTCACAGACATTAGCAGCAGTACGATACAATGCTGCGTTTGTCAACACATCTAACAGCAGCCTGTAATACATGCATATTAGGATGGCAGAATATTTGTTTCTCGTCTTCATTGGAGGTGCGCTGAAGCAATGCCTTTGCCTAAAACACCTCTGCCTGGGGGCAGCTGTGGCCTAATGGTTAGAGAGTTGGTCTTGTAACCCTCAGGTTCAAGTCTCGGTG
Organism: Carassius auratus; assembly: GCF_003368295.1. NCBI lineage: Eukaryota > Metazoa > Chordata > Actinopteri > Cypriniformes > Cyprinidae > Carassius > Carassius auratus. The sequence continues at coordinate 21,863,871 of NC_039274.1, forward strand.
CTGGCAGGAGTTATAGGTGGTGGGGGGGATGGAATGAACTAGAATGTGTTGAAAAGTCATGGAAAATGTATTAAATAATGTATTTCAAATATATTACTAAATGTTAGAAATTTAAATAGTTTGTGCATTGATCTGAAAATAATAATGTTAATACTTAAGTTTAGTTAGAATAGCAACTGAATCCCTTTTAATTTTAGTAAGAATACCAATATTGCTATTATGTTTTCTTTTTTAAATGTGACCCAACATAGCAAAACAAGTCATTTAGTGTAGTCTGAATATATAAAGTACAAAGTACACTTTAGCATACTTTAGCATAGCATAAAGAAATAATACACTTTAAGAGAGTATTCTCAAGTGTGAAATGAATGAGATGTTATATTGGCCACACAATTTTATGTTAATTGCAATTAAATGTATTATAATTCAGATTTATGTTAATTGCACTTATCTGAACTTTAAAGTGTTTTGGACCCAATTAAATGGAACTCAAGTAAATCTTTATATGTAATTTTATAATTACATCTGTTGTCTTTGAAATATGGTTATACTGATGTATGTACTGACAAGCAATTATGGTTATAAACTAAAATAAACTTTAATGTAACTTCTATGGAAATATGTGTGTCATGTATTTGTAATTACACATTTGTAAAGATGTAGTTGCATTTTAGTACATTTACAGTTACATCTTTAAAGCACGACAAATGATTAATAAACCATAATGATTTAAAATGTACTTTAAAATAAACCTTTTAATTTGACATGATTGGAAGGTGCACTTTTAAAAAGTGTTAATAACAAACTTTTTGTGTACACTTCAGTGACTTTTATGTTATTAATATATTATCTGCAAGTAGCTTTTTTAAAATATACTTTTAAGATCTGAAGTATACTACAAGTGCATTCATTACAATTAAGCACACTTTTTTTCACATGACAGTTGTTATTTTTTCACAGTTGGTTGCTGCTGGTGGCACAAATGTGCAATGTTACTGTCCCTTTAACTTTATTATCTTTATTGTTGAATTCTGCTGGACTTTGGACTGCTTCGTTTGTGTCTGGAAGATCAGTGTGAGTCCCCAGTAGAGGTTGGATAGAGTTGCTGTTTGCAGGGTCTGTACTGTGACTGATCCCTGACACCCATATCTCTGTAAAGTTTCCAGCACTGGTGTAATTCCCTGTAAAATGGCCTGTAATTCAGTGGCCTTTGGGGGCGCGCCGTCTCTGGGTGTGAAAATCAATAAGACGGTGGAGAAGCATTCAGTGTGGCCTTTCTGTTGAGCCATGGTGAGGCAGGAGTTAGGCTAATTCTGTAATGGCAGTGTGTACAGGGGAATAGGGGATATCTAACTCTGGATCTGAGGCAGATCAATGTGTCACGGCAGCATCGTTTAACCTCTCTTTTATTACCCAACATTCCTGCATCGCGTCCAAAGACCTGCTGCTCACCTGCTGGAAAGGAAGGTGCTAGACTTTGAATTCGCTCCAACTGAAGTGAAGCCATGTGTAATAAAGCATGCAATACAACATATTTGCCCATGAATAATTATAATCCCATGATAAAGTGCTGCTGGCAGACTGGCTTCAACAATCATGTGAGAAGACGTGCTGTGCATTTTTGAATGTATATTATTGGATTGATGCAAGAACATAATATCTGTTTGGAAGGCAATCAGAACCCACTATCTGTGTGAGGCAGCAGTCTCCAACACAAGAGCGGTGACAGAGGAAAAGCCAGGGGCAAACTGGAGGGAGATTTCATTGTGTCCATCTGGATTGACATCAACAGCAATCAGTTGTTTCTGATTTATTAGATAGTCACGGAAATTAATTCTGCTCAGAAATGCATGGTTGGGAATTGGATGGAGAATTCACAATTGTTTTTCTCTCTTTTTCCCTCCAAAGGTGGAGATAACCGCTGATCTCCACAGTATAAATGGAAAACATATTATATACAGACAAAGGAAGGGTTGCTCCAGTCAGGCTGTAATTAACTTTTCTATCTGTCTCATCAGTCCTGAGAAAAGCCTCGAACACCCATTAACAATATCACCAGAACTGCCCTGAGCCACCTCCGGTCTACTCCTAATGTGTCTCAGTGTATATGATAGACATTACTAAGTTATATTATTGTATATGTTTCTTATTTAACACATCTCAGTTTGTAGTGTAATATGCAATCAATAAAAATGTTGCAAATGCAAATAATTCTGCACTTTAATCTAATGACAATTATTACGAATATTTTTCAAGGCTGTATAATGCTATATAATCCCACCATATAAAGGCAGACTTGTATAAAAATCACAGAGTTCATTTGTTCATTCACGATTCATTAAATTCTCTAAATTCACTAAATTCACTAAATTTATGTTGTGCACTTATTGAGATAGATCAGCATTATAATATATTAAAATGAGAACTTCTCATTGGTCACATATTTGCATGATATAATCGTTTTTATAATTAATATAGTTACGATATAAAAGAAGATTTAATATATGAGGAATCTTCCCATTTTATCTTTTTAATTTTTTTTTTAACTCACTTTAATGAAATAATCAGTGCGATTAACTTAAAAAAATGCACCAGACAAGTCTTCTATCAAAATATTAATGTAAAAAATTATGCATTTTTTTTACACAATTCAAATGTTAAACATAAGTAGTCAATAAATCAGTCAATCAACATATATTAATTAGGGGAGTTATTTTGTAATATTTATATTTTTATGTTAGAATTTTTTATATTTTAATGTCTTTAATGTCTAAAAACCCATGATAGCACAGTCGTATTTTGTGTGTGTGTGTGTGTGTGTGTCAAAACAGGTGCAAATCTGACAGTGGACAGTTCTATAATGTCACAGCATTATAATGTGTAACAGCCCTTATGGGTGAATGTGTTTTGTCCCGTTGTGTTTGGCTCACAGGTAGACCTCCAGCTCATGAGATATACACATATACACCACACCCTTGATTCCAACACACACACACACACACACACACACACACACACGCACACACACACACACACACACACACACACACACACACACACACACACACACACACACACACACATTCAATCGGACATATGATTGCTTTCTCTTTCTCTCTGTCTCTCTCTCCTCACTATCTCTTTCCATTTTCTCCCTCATCAGGGATGTTCCTCCATTTCCTCCGTAGAATGCAAATTGGTAGAAACACTGATCAGAACTTATTACAAAATGGAGCCTTGCTCCGAGAAAAAAAAAGAGGGGTGCTCTGTAAAAGAGGAAGGTGGTGGTGGTGGGATGGAAGTGGGGGGCCTGCGGGAGGGGAATGACGCTTTGGTGGTGGAGATGGGAAAATTAGATTATTTTTTTTCATGGGGTCTACAGAGGGATGATGGTGAGGGGTTCAGTAATAGTGCCTTGCTTTGTTTTTTATTTTTATGTTATATATATATATATATATATATATATATATATATATATATATATATATATATATATATATACATCTTTTAATAATATATCTTCTTAGTAAATTTTATAATATATCTTCTTAGAAAAATATTTAAATACAATTTCATTATATAAGTGACATTATATAATTATATATAATTATTCCATATATATATATATATATATATATCTATATATCTATATCTATCTATCTATCTATCTATATCTATATCTATATCTATATCTATATATATATATCTATATATATATATATATATCTATATGTATATATTGTAACGACAGATAAAAGAGGAGGAAGCAATTGCAGGCAATCAGATGTTGTTTATTGATAAGGAGTGTCCAGAGTGTTGGCAATGGCAAGGAAGGTCTACGGTGGCGTGCGAAGAGCGGGATGGTGAAGTCAGCGGTGCAGGTGAAGGTGGTCAATGGTTAGAACCAGGAACAGACCGGAACACTGACACGCGGACGACAACACGAATCCAACCAGCACACAAACACGGAAGACGGTAATCCAGTTAGTACGTGGAGACATAAGAGAGGATCTGACAACAGAGAGAGAGCGAGGTGAGTATAAGTAGCAGAGGTATGATGACGATCAGCTGGAGCGAGACAATCAACACCCAGGTGATGACAATCAACTAAACGAACACATGGAGACAACGTAAGTACAAAAACAATAACAAAACATGACACGGAGGAAACACTGGATTTCCTACCGTGACAGTACCCTCTCCCCTAGGACGTCACCTGACGTTCCCAGCCTGCTTTACCTGTAGATTGTAATCATCTATAAGGTGGTGATCCAATATGTCCCGAGCAGGAACCCAACTCCTCTCCTCCGGACCGTAACCTTCCCAATCCACCAAGTACTGAAAACCGCGTCCCCTCCGTCTAGAGTCCAGAATACGATTAACCAAATAGGTGGTTTCCCCATTAACGAGACGAGGCGGGGGGGGAACCGGAGCAGGCGGATTAAGACGGGAAGAAATCACCGATTTAATTTTGGAGACGTGGAACACGGGATGAATCCTCCTGTACGCCGGAGGAAGGCTAAGACGCACGGTAACCGGATTAATAATCTTGGTAATAGAAAACGGGCCAATAAATTTGGGAGCAAGTTTGTTAGAAACGGACCGCATAGGAATGTTCTGGGTAGAAAGCCACACTCTTTGACCGACGACGTAACGGGGAGGCTTCGACCGGTGGCGATCGGCCTTAGCCTTGGTGCGCGACCTAGCCTGGAGCAGAGCTCTGCGAGCTCTGGTCCAGGTGCGGTGACACCTCTGGACTAATGCGTGTGCGGAGGGGACCGAAACCTCGGATTCCGTACTAACAAAATTAGGTGGTTGGTACCCTAAACTACACTTAAATGGAGACATGCCCGTAGATGACACTGGTAAAGAATTGTGTGCGTACTCCACAACTGAGAGTTGCTGACACCAGGACGAAGGATTATTGGAAACCAAACATCGCAAAACCCTCTCGACATCCTGATTGGCTCGTTCGGTTTGACCATTGCTCTGGGGATGGAACCCGGAAGAAAGACTAACAGTCGCTCCTAACAATTTACAAAACTCTCGCCAAAATTTGGACACAAATTGGGGACCCCTGTCAGAAACCACGTCTGTCGGGAGGCCATGTATGCGGAAGACGTGGTCAATGACAGCTACCGCTGTTTCCTTGGCTGAAGGTAATTTGGGCAAGGGAATAAAATGAGTCGCCTTCGAGAACCGGTCCACTACGGTTAAAATCACCGTATTGCCTTTAGAGGGCGGGAGGGCGGTGATAAAATCTAGCGAAATGTGGGACCAGGGTCTTGAAGGGACAGACAGCGGTAAGAGTAACCCATCTGGAGGTCGATTGGAAGTCTTACCAATAGCGCAAACTGAACAAGCCAAGACGAAATCGTGGACGTCACGAGCCATACCAGGCCACCAAAATCGTTGCTTGACCAGAAATCTAGTTCTACTAACCCCTGGGTGACAAGCAACACTGGAACAATGACCCCACTGGAGAACGTCTGACCGTAACCTCTCCGGCACAAACAATCGGTTCGGTGGGCAACGAGCCGGGGGCGTTACCCCTTCTAAGGCGGTCAACACCTTCGATTCGACCTCCCATCTGAGCGCGGAGATAATGATGGTCCCCGGTAAAATGGGCTCGGGAGTAGCAGTACGATCGGAACGCTCAAAAAGACGGGATAAAGCATCGGGTTTGATGTTTTTGGAACCCGGCCGGTAAGAAAGTGTAAAATCGAAACGACCGAAAAACAATGCCCACCGAGCCTGCCTGGAGTTAAGTCTTTTGGCGGTTCTAATGTATTCGAGATTCTTATGGTCCGTCCATACAATGAAAGGTACACCCGACCCTTCAAGCCAGTGACGCCATTCTTCCAGTGCAAGTTTGACTGCCAACAACTCTCGATTGCCAATGTCATAATTAACTTCTGCAGGAGATAAACGGTGAGAATAATACGCGCACGGATGCACCTTTCCGTCTGAGGATGCGCGTTGGGATAACACTGCTCCTACCCCCACCTCTGACGCGTCGACCTCCACTATGAATTGACGTGAGCGATCAGGGGTGACGAGAATGGGAGCTGAAACAAAGCAGCTTTTCAGTTTGGCAAACGCAGCCTCAGCTGCGTCTGACCACCTGAACGTCAAACTAGGGGAGGTCAAGGCGGTCAGAGGAGCGGCTAGTTGGCTGAAATTGCGAATGAAACGCCGGTAAAAATTGGCGAACCCCAGAAATCTCTGCAGGGCCTTGCGAGACTCTGGGGATGGCCAATTTACCACAGCCTTAACCTTCTCAGGATCCATGCGAACACCCTCAGTCGAAATGATGTGTCCTAGAAAAGAAACAGACTGTGCATGAAAAACGCATTTCTCCGCCTTGACAAACAATCCATTCTCTAGCAACCGCAGAAGCACTCGTCGTACGTGTTGCACGTGTTCCTGGAGAGACGAAGAAAAGATCAATATGTCATCCAGGTAAACATATATGAACAGATCGACCATGTCTCGCAACACGTCATTAACGAGTGCTTGAAAAACTGCCGGCGAGTTGGTTAGCCCGAACGGCATAACGCAGTACTCAAAATGGCCTCTAGGGGTGTTAAAGGCAGTCTTCCACTCATCCCCCTCCCTGATGCGGACCAAATGATAAGCATTACGTAAGTCCAATTTAGTGAAAACGGACGCTCCCTGCAACCTCTCAAAAGCTGAAGACATAAGCGGCAAAGGATAGGTATTCTTTACCGTTATGTTGTTCAGCCCTCGGTAGTCAATGCAAGGTCGCAAGGATCCGTCCTTCTTTCCCACAAAAAAGAACCCCGCCCCCGCTGGAGAAGAGGAAGGGCGGATAAACCCCGTTGCTAGAGAACTGGATATATATTTCTCCATGGCCGCCGTCTCTGGAACAGACAAAGAATATAACTTGCCCTTAGGCGGAGAAGTACCTGGCAATAACTCTATCGCACAGTCATAGGGACGATGAGGAGGAAGAGAATCAGCACGAGACTTACTGAACACCTCCTTCAGGTCGTGGTACTCCGCGGGCACGCTAGCCAAATCCACTGCTTCCCCCTGAAACACAGACTCAGAAACATTAACACCAGCAGACAAAAGACAAGACAAATGACATTCCTCGCTCCAGCTAACCACAGATCCAAGGCGCCAATTGATGCTGGGGTTGTGTTTCTGAAGCCAGGTGTGACCGAGAACGATGGGGGATGAAGGTGAGTCCGTAATGTAGAATGATATCTCCTCAGTATGATTGCCAGATGTGGTGAGGGAAACAGGTAAGGTGGTCTGAGTGATGACTGGTAGTCTGTGTCCATTGAGAGCAAAGGGTGCAATGGGGTGTTTGAGGGAAGTGAGAGGAATGTTAAGCTTACTAGCGAACTGGAAGTCCATGAAATTACCCTCTGCCCCAGAATCCAACAAGGCGTGATGCTCGAGTGCGTGGGTGGACCACCGTAGACTCACCGGAAGGAGTGTCGATGTAGAAGAGGTCTTTCTGGCAGAGATCCCACCCGATAGTAGCCTCCGTCTTACTATCGGGCTTGGTCTTTTACCGGACAACGCTGGATGTGATGTTCTTGACTGCCGCAGTATAAACAAAGTCCCAGGGATCTCCGCCTGATCCTCTCCTCCCGGGAGAGCCGAGCTCGCCCCACCTGCATGGGTTCAAGATCTCCCGGTGGGCTGACCGCAACATCTGAGCGCTGATACTGAGCCTCCGGTCTGTTCGTGAGAACTGCTCTCCCCCTCCGTCTGGTGGCTTGATCGAGTCGATTCTCCACTCTGATGGTTAGGTCAATCAGACTGTTGAGAGAAGTGGGGAGCTCGACGGCACGGATCTCCTGTTGGATGCGGTCAGCCAACCCATGCAGGAAGTGATCCCACTGCGCCTCCTCGTTCCACTTACACTCCGCCGCCAGGGTGCGGAACTCAATCGAATAATCAGAAACGGACCTTTCCCCCTGACGTAGGTCCGTGAGAAGCCAAGCCGCTTCCCTCCCGGCGGCGGAGCGGTCGAAGACCCGTCTCATCTCTTCCGAAAGTGCGTGGAACGAGGCACAGCAGCTGTCTTGGTTCTCCCACACCGCCGTCCCCCAGAGGGCAGCCCTTCCCGTAAGTAGAGATAAGACGAATGCCACCTTCATTTCCTCGGTGTAGAACGTGCGGGGCTGCAGGGCGAAGTGCAGAGAACAATGAGACAGAAAAGATCGACAGAACTCTGGCTCACCCGCATATTTCTCCGGGATGGGGAGGCGTGGATCGGGCTGGGAAATCCCCCCGGAGACGATCGGCGGTGTGGGTGGCGTGGGAGGCGCAGCGGGTGACGATTGTTGTTGTTGTTGCGTCTGGAGAACGAGCTCGGACACCTTCGTCACCATTGCTTGGAAGGCTCGACCCATCTCATCTATCGCCTTGTCTTGGCGATCCATACGACCCACAGCTCGTTGCAGAAATTCTTCGAGATGAGATGGGGAGCGATCGCCTGCTGCTTCCATGATGGTCAGATCCTACTGTAACGACAGATAAAAGAGGAGGAAGCAATTGCAGGCAATCAGATGTTGTTTATTGATAAGGAGTGTCCAGAGTGTTGGCAATGGCAAGGAAGGTCTACGGTGGCGTGCGAAGAGCGGGATGGTGAAGTCAGCGGTGCAGGTGAAGGTGGTCAATGGTTAGAACCAGGAACAGACCGGAACACTGACACGCGGACGACAACACGAATCCAACCAGCACACAAACACGGAAGACGGTAATCCAGTTAGTACGTGGAGACATAAGAGAGGATCTGACAACAGAGAGAGAGCGAGGTGAGTATAAGTAGCAGAGGTATGATGACGATCAGCTGGAGCGAGACAATCAACACCCAGGTGATGACAATCAACTAAACGAACACATGGAGACAACGTAAGTACAAAAACAATAACAAAACATGACACGGAGGAAACACTGGATTTCCTACCGTGACATATATATATATCTATATATATATATATATATATATATCTATATATATATATATGTATATATATAATTTACTAAGAATATATAATATAAGAAAAATTTAATATAATATAAAATCATATAATATATTTTTTTCTTAAAATATAGAAAATGTAAGAAAATTATAAAATTAATTAAATACCTAAACCAAATAAAATAAAATGTATAACTTTAAATACAAAATTATATAATAATATATATAATATATAATAATTTATTTATTTCCTCTTGAAAATGATAAAATCTTGTGAATAGCTTTAGCCTCCCGTCTCTGTCCGCGTCCATGTCTACCTCCATCTCTTTCGGCTCTTCCTTGGGCACCTTTTATCCGCTCTAGCCCAAGGTTATCCCGCGTCTGGACATCTAATCATCTAGGCTGGGTTCAGAAAGGGTGGGGAGGCTGTGTCTTGTTGTGCCCCCTTCATCCTCACCCCGGCACACCGCCTGTCCTCTGTCATTATGCATTCAAGCCTTCGTCCGGTCTCCCAGCGCACCCCACTGTGATGAATGAGTCTGACCTTGGCAAATAGAGAGGTTGGAATACAATCATTTTATTATTTATTTTTTCTCAAAATTTCATTCTCTATTTTGACCCTCCGTTGGACTGACGGATGACCAAGTATTTCCCCCGCACCTAATGTAGGCACGAACGTTTTAGATTGATTCACGTAAAATGGAGGTGGCTGCCTGCCACATATGTGTGCCATTATGGGTAATTGAGGCAGTTATGTCTCTTGTCCCTCTGACCTAAATGGATAATTTTTTTGCACCTTGTCAAAAATAATAAAAAGGAGCATGTAGCTAAGGAATCCAGCCGCTCTGTTCTGTCTTTGCAGGTTTTGTTCATTTTTAGATGTTTTGCACTGCAATTAAGTTTTTTTTTGTGATGTGTTTTTTTACACACAGAATGACAAACTGGTCTGATGCTGCAGTTTTGAAAATTGTGAAAAGTCCTCATCTAGGACCTTTATAAAATGCTTGCCATTGTAAAGAATGTAGGTCTGTCCCTTACAACACGGTCAAATTCAGTATGGCGTCTAACCTGACCGAAGTCTATATGCTCTGTAACAAACTGTTCAACAATTTGATTAACGCAGCATTAAAAAAAAAATGATAAAAAGATGAAAGCCTGTCATGCTGTGCTTGTGATTCAGTAGCGGTGTTGTATCAGTAGATGGCGTGTCCTGCTCAGCAATCCCTCCTGCTCTGGTGGGGATCCGTGCTTCTTCACCTCTGGCTTGTGACAGCGTTCTTGTCGAGGCCTCCCCAGCCCTTAACATCTTCTCCATCTTCTCTGTCTCTCGATCCAGGGGTCCCGGTCTGTGAGGTGGCAGTTCTAACAAGCTGCCGGGGACAGCAGAGCTCAAATGAAGCAAATCAAAGAGAAAAGGGGGGAGAGTGGGATAGGTAGTGCAGCGAGTCCCCTGCAGTGAACAGCCATTCCCCTGAATATGAAATGAACTTGTTTGGCCTGACATGATATAAGCCCAAGGATAAGCCTCCACTCAGCCTCCATGTTTATGTCCTCACCAACACAAGACAAAGCAAGAACGCACCACAGTATACAGTGCTGTGGTGGTCCAGCATTTAACACAGTGTGATTATGATAATCTAGTCCAATACATATATTAAAACAAAGCCTTAAACTGCAGAAAACTATTTTTCTTAATATTTTTGTCTTGTTTTTTTTTTTGTGCGAATATCCAAATAATCTTAAATCAAGATACATTTATTTGAAGCAATCACATGAGAAAGGATCAATATAAAGTGAGTTTTTGGCTTAAAACAAGACTTGATATCTGCAAGATGGGTAATATTAAGAATATATATATATATATCTAAACTCATCTAAACTCATATTCAATCAGAAATATTTTCACAATTTATTCTGAAAATGATGCATTTCATTGCGTGCTTGATGACCCAGGTATACTACTAATTATTATTATAATTATAACAAATAGCCTCAGTGAAGATTTGAATACTAATGTGAGTGTTACCAAATGAAGTACATCTATTTATCTATCCGTTGTTTTTCTGCACCCATTGGTTATTTCTATCTTTTCTGACTCTCTGAGACATCTCATCCTTTCTTTTGCAGTCTGTCTGTTCCTGCCTCTGCTTGTCACACACACACACACACACACACACACACACACATATATATACCACAGGCTTCACCCTATATCTGGCAGCTTCAGTCTGTCACAATCTCAATGCACCATCACATCAGATACACACTGACCCACAAACAAATTCACACCAACACACACGCACACATGCTCACACACACACTGCACACATTGAGATGCAGGGGCTTTGTGCAGCCCCTCATCTGAGACACCAGGAGTCTGCAAAGGGAAAATGACAGCAGGGTTATCATCTGCAGCCGCAAATGTGTCTGGTGTGAAGAGAAAGGCCATTCTGATTGCTCGTCCAAGAGAGTGAGTGCAAAATATTGTGTATAATAATGTATGGTAATGCAGCTGTTTTTATGGCCCTGCTTTGTCCCTATCTGTCCCATCTCGGTGCTCCGAAATGCTCCCATTTACACTCATCTCCACAATTTAGAGAATTCCTGCAAAGCCGGCACAAAAAAGCGAGATGAGAAAGGCTCCTTTCTTCTATTCTCTTTCTCTCTAACAGTTTGTGTTTTTCAGCTCCACTGAACTTACAGAATTGCAGAGTTAACATGGCTTCACCCCAGGCCCTCGGTCTATTCTGCAGGATGCTTTTACACTAGATGCCAGTTTGAGAAGACCGCTGCATGCCTATTTCAAGGTAATAGCACCATAGTCCTCTATCGTAGAGGACACTATTACCTCTGCAGCTCAATTTTAATAAACTTTATTCTCTATTCCGCAACTATGTTTTATCGCAGCGTAGTGTTTAAAAGTTGATACATACAGTCGTTGCGTTAAGGTGCTGCTTTTGCCTGACCCTTAAAATCATTAAGTAACACAATCATATAAAGTCATAATAAATAATAATTTTAAAATTATGAACTCAATATATATATATATATAAAGTTTTAGATGTTCACGCCGAATAAAGCCGTTGATGTCACTGCTGGGCCTTGTATTCCTCATCCTGAAAATATTTTTCCTTTTTTTCTCTCTGTCCTTATTTAACAAATAACATATTATTCGTGTTAACTGAATTGCGTTAAATTTTTTTCTCTCTCACGGTAATGCTATTACTATCTTGCTCTTGACTAAGCCTGACGGTCTCCGTCAATGTCCTTCTCTTCTTGTTTTTAAGTGGCCTGGCGGTACATGCAGAGGGGCTCTTTGAAAGTTTTCTTCTGATAGACACTGTGTTCTCAGGTGCTTGTTATGAACAAGGCTGAGTAGCTGAGATGGGGACATCGTGGCTTGTGTTGGTGCCGGACTGTAAGTCATTTCTAAATGCATTTGTGAGCCCCGCTGGAGGGCTGGAGGTGTTTTTCGCTTTGGTTTTTCTGGCTGAGCACAATAGGAGTAATCTGGGCAGAGAGCTACTCCCAATTGCTGAAAACTGACAAAAAAGGAGTTTGGGGAGGGGGGATGGGGTTTCAGAATCCAACCCCCCTTACTCTAAAACCTCCCTTAAACAGGCAGCATCGAGAACTATTTCCTCATAGAAACCCTGCAGTGTACATGCCGTTTTATTCCAATCCACATCCATTTCTTGGTTTTAGTTATTTTGAAAATGTTATTTATCTTTAGACATTTTTGCGTTTGTTATAAGGAAGCTGTTACTGTTATAGAAGAACATTTTGTAAGGTACAAATTAATGTTTATGAATATAAATTATTAGATCCCAAAATAGAGATTTAAGCTATAAATGTGTTATTTATTTATTTATTTTAAATTTTTTAAACAGTTATCTAATTAAGCCCAAACTGTTTCTTCTGTAAAATCAAAATTAGAGAATTAAAATTTTTATTAAAATATGAAAATGTAGTTATCTCCATGCATCTACAGTACATAATTTCTCTTAATTACATTTACAGGAAAAGTTACTTTTTGTTTTTTGACCAAACCGCTGAATCTGAGTCTATATATATATATATATATATATATATATATATATATATTTTTTTTTTTTTTTTTTTCTCCATCAAAGCAGCAATAGGGAGCATGTCATCAGTAAATGCCATTATTTCATTTACTTATGTATACTTTCAGTGTAATATACAAACTTAAGAGGTTGTACAATTACATATTTATTATTATGTTTATATTTAAGAACATATAAAATATATTTACCACTAGAGCAAAATCAGCTTGAATCGTCATACATTGTCGTTGTTGTTGCTGAGACAGAGATTGTGGGGGACCGGAGGAGGGGGTTGGATATGGCCAGTTGCCTTTTATTTATTTATTTATTTTGTGTCTGCTGATGTGTCAGGACCGTCCTGTTCTGCCTCTTCTTTGAATAATAATCAGAAATAGAGTGGGCCCCATTTTTTACCATCCTCTTGCCCTTCCATCTCATCAGCTGCTCTGATAGCAATGAATCTTGCCACTCAATTTTTTCATCAGGATGTGCATAGTAGGGGTGTGTGAGAGTGTGCTGAGAGTGGATGCAAAACGACCGCTCAGCCTACAGCACCGCACACACACACACACACACACACACACACACACACACACACACACACACACACACACACACACACACACACACACACACACACACACACACACACAGAGACACACAAACACACTCCACAGCGATTTTACCAAAATGCTTATTGCATTACCACCATTCTAAAAGTTATGCATAAACACAAGCAACTGAAAAGTACGTATAAAAAAAAAAGAAAAAAAGAAAAAAAAAAGAATAATGTAAAAAGCCTGCACGGAATAGCACATCTGTGCAACATGGGTTTGGTTGTACATTAAGCAAGTTTTCATCATCGCACTCCATCTGGTTTTTGCTGGTTGTCAGATTTCCTCTGCCTGAGTTCGGCATGTCTTTTGTTGTAATTGTACAGCCTTCTGTACTGTGTTCCTTCAACTTGAACTTGACACTGTTTTCTTTCTTGCAGTTTTCCCCCTTATGACTTTCTACGAGGTTGGAGTGATTAATTTTGACAATGGGCATTTTTTCCCCATCTTCAGGCAGATAGTCGCAGTCTCTTTGACAGCTGTCATTTACCATTAGCCCTGTGCTGTTCGCTGGAAATAATTTGATTTCTTATTCCTGTTTGAAATGCTGCCAGAGGTATTGGTTGTGCCTTGATGGGGAAAAGCTGCGGCTCACATGCACTTCCACAGTCGCAATAGATTCAATGTAATCACTGCCTCTCCCGAGAGCGTTAATTGGGTTTTAATTACTCTTAATTGCAGCAGCTAATTAAGATAATTTCCCCAATGTTAAATACTGTCATTAGTTAAGTGTGGGGAAATAATTAAGCTTAATTAGTTAATGAGATTAATTATCATTAGTCATATGGCAGGTATAATTGTACAAACTCCCACCTGCAATTAATGCTATCACATATTTAATGAACCACAATGTACATCAAATGTGTTAATTCCAACTATCTCAGATAATTAATTAGTGACGAGTCAGATTATACTAACAGTTCACATTTGAGATGTTAATAACAGCTGCTTTATGTTGCATCGTTAAATACAGACTGTCTTGATGAATTTTACAGCCCAGATTCGTTTATATTATGCTGAGTGTTTAACTACATTGAAAAAAAAAAGATAATAAATTATAAAAGATAATAAATATAAATATAAAAGATAGTAAAAATGCACGGTCATGCACATTTTTATTTCATTAATAAAAGCACTGTTTATTAAATTATATAAAATAATGGAAACAAGGGATAGTTCACCCCAAGATTTAAATTCTATAATCATCTCAAAATTTTGAATGGCGTGAGGGTAAGTAATTGAAAATTTATTTTTGGACAAACTATAGCTTTAATATGACTGAAACGATCTGGATGCATGTCTGGATGTTATATCAACAAAATGTCTTTTGTAAGACCTGATTAGTAGCTCTTTAAGATTATTACTGCACATATCCACATTTTTTTCTCAACGCGTTTTGTGTCGCAATCTTTAATGTGGTCTAAAATGATTCCATGCAGTAAAATACCATGCACGGCGAGGACAGCATTAAATTCAGCAATGGTGGGAGATTGACCCTGTGTCTTTTATCACACTGATGAAGTCCTTGAAGGGTACGTGCTCTCCGGATGTGCCCTGGCCATGCACAGAATAGAATAGCGCCAATCACATCACTTAAGTTTTATAGCAAATGTACTATTTTACTACATCAAATGTTACAGTTGTAATGCGGCTGGATGTAGCTGGCACAGTGGTGCGGCACATTACATTGCTTTGGGCTTAGTTAGCTCTCTGTTTTTCTCTCCATCTATATCTTTCATTTGTCCACACGCAATGTTCCCTCTCTCTCTGTCTGTGTTCAATTGGAGGACTCGGTCTCTGTCACATTCTGTGAAATTGTATTTCAGGAAGATGGATCCTTTTCCTTATATACATGACACGCAGGGAAGCATGACCACCCCATCCCCCAAATACTGAGACCCATAGCTTACCTATTCTCTCGGCGAAACACATACAAGTAAGATGTGCAAGCAAACACACTCTCCCTTTTGCCCTCGAGACGTTTTGCTGGTATTTGCCGTCTTATGACGTTCAACCGACCTGACTGTTTTGCTTCCGGAGCTGTGACGTGATACATTGCAACATTTCTGTGTCATGCACATTTTTAAAGTGAATGAATACCGCTCTGAAACACTTTACAGTAAAATCCAGTCACAATACACTCTTTAGAATAAAGGTTCTTTATCAGCATCTTGGGTTCCATGAAGAACCTACAACATCAATGGAAACGTTTCATTGCACGTAAAAAGAATGTAAAACAAAAAAGCTCATTAGATCATTGAAATGTTCTTCACAATTTTAGTTAGCATGAAAAACAACCTGGGTTCAAATCCTGTCCCAATTCTGTAAAAACTACTTTTTCTGATATATATATAAAAAAAGTTTATTCATTTCAAAATGTTTTTAATCTGACAAAACTTCATAAGCTTAATTTAATAAACTTGACATCTAAACTAACATGTTTATGTTTAAGTTAAAAATGTTATTTACCGTAATCAGACTAAATCAACTTTAAAATAAGTTAAATTGATGTTACAGTTTCTTTTTTATTTTAAGGTGATACTGTTACAGTGTATTTACACTAATAAGCACTGAGTAATATTAACTACATGAAGGGTTAAGTTTAGTGTAAGGATTTTGTTTAGGGTTAGTTGCTTGCAATTATGCATAATTTACTGTTATTATTAGAGTAAGGACATGTACCATTTAAACTTAAAATGAAAACTCTGTCATCATTTTCTCACCCTCAAATTGTTCCGAGTCTGTATGAGTTTCTTTCTTCTGTTGAACACAAAATAAGATATTTTGAAAAATGTTGACGGTAGCCACTGAATGTTACTGCCAGACTACTGTCAACGGTTACCTACACCAACAGCAGTCTTCTCTTAGTTAGATCAAGTGGAAAATTTGTGGGTTTGCAGATAAATTAATAAAACCAATGTATATCATGCTAAACAGGTTGATTTATTCAGATTACATAACATTTTGACTCGTATAAAGCCAATTAACTTAACCAAAAATACAACTTTAACCATTTTTTTACTAGGTAGGGTTTTAATGCTAAATTCAAATTGTACCACTAGACTACAAATTATGTTTTAGACTTTTTTGTCACATAACCTAAAAATAAGCTTCATATGGTCAGTGTAGGTTGTATGCTGGACGGTACATGATAAACCTGTGGGGGGTGGTAGTAGAGGCCAGAGACGGTTGGGATTTACAGTTGTTTGTCTCCTCTGGGCACTATAGGGAGTACATGTGCTCTGCAGGTGGAGCCAGACTTCGCCAGGCCCTGTGTTCACCGAACTCAGATGCTACGTTGCCTAGAGAATCTCCACCGGATGTGTGCATGTGCATCTGCGTGTGGGTCAGAGATCAGTAGAGACTCCTAGATGAACCGGACTGGTAGGCAGCAGCAGCAGAAATATAAACTAGATTAATAAAACAACAGTGCGGGACTCAAAGGAGCAAACAGACCCCCCTCAGCTCCCCTCCCTCCTCGTTACCAGCGCTCCTTAATAACAGCGGGAGACTAGGATTCATGGGCCCCGCAGAGGCAGCGCCGTGTTTGATTCCGCTCGTGTTTTCCCTCTCGTAACGCATTTCTACTTAACCAGGACAAAGATCATGTGTGGATGAGGAGCAGCGGGCCCTGCTCTGTCTCTCCGATCCTTCTTGTTCTCCACCCAGCTTGCCTCTTCTCATGTGCTCCAGTGACCCCAGACACACATTCATTTGCACAGCACCAGCTCCATCCTCTGCTTTTAGCTCACCTGACTTTTGCTGGAGAGTTTGAGAATTGGATGGAGAATTAAGAATCACGCACGTTCACACTGAGAGGGCACGTGGAGCATGTATGAATCTGGTCAGTCCAGTTGAATAGCACCTTCTGTAGTTTAGACTTTAAATCCATGGAACAAAATGCCAAATCTGGCAGTTTTTCCTGTTTCATTAAGACACTGAAAACCTGAAAGTTTTCTACAGGGTCTATGGTGTAACTTAATTTGTCAGGTTGATTTAATGACTTGAATAAAACCAGCTAGTTTAGATGCTACATTTATAGGTCACATGAAAAAAAGATAAAACATTTAACATTTTAACATGCTAATTTTTGTTTATCATGGAAGGCAACCTATAGGTTTACATCCTGACACAGTAACCCAACTTTTCAGGTAAAAAAACTAAATAAATACACTTTTGCTAACATATAAATTACAAGTTTATTCAAGTCAAAATTATTATTTAATCGGATTAAATCAACCTGACAAATAATGTTTCGGTTACACTACTTCTTTTAGTTGCAGTGCATGTAAGGTGATGTTGTTACAGTGTAATTACACAAAATTAACTGCATGTACAGGTTGTAGGTTTTCAAATAAATTAATAAAACGAGTTAGTTTAGATGTACATTAAGCATAAAAGGTTGATTTATTCTGATCAAATACAATTTTGACTTAAATAAAAACCAGTTAATATCGATGTTTCAACAATACAGCACACTTTAAATAGTTTTTACAGAATTTGGTTGAATGTGGGTTTCTTTCGTTGCTGAAGCAGGATTCTACCACTATGTTGCAAAGCAGCTTTTCACTGATGGAATGATTTCACCTAAAAAATGTACTTTACTTGCAAACATCTGCTGCATGCTTGTCTGTGATACCAAAAGGAAGCTGTGTCCTGTACAATGGTTGGAAATCTGCGCTGAGATGGTTTAGGATTTGGCTTTGTAATAATCCTATGCTAAATTCAGATCTCTCTTTTCCTCTCCCTCTCTGGTTTCGTCTCTCATGTGTTTTAAAAAGTGATGATAGCGCATGGCTTCCCAGCTAGCGGAGCCCCAAGCTAAAACGTACATGGCTGCTAGGTACTGTTACGCTTTCTGCTTTCAGAAACAAGAACACCCCCTAAAAGGATGCTGTAGTGGGGAGGGAATGTCTGTGAGACGGAGAAAGGGAGAGAAGAGAAAAAAAAGGTTTAGATAGGAAAAGAGAGGGAGAATTGGGAGGCAGGGGATGAACGTAGCAAGGAAGGAGCCCGAGAGGGAGGGAGCGTCCGCTGTCTGAGAGAGAGAGAAAGAGGAAAAAAGTCCTCACAGTCCTCCAGTTCTTTATAGAACATTTAGTTTTGACCCTCCCTTCTTTTTCTCCTCCCTTCCACCTCACACACACATACACACACTTCCATACACACACACACACACACACACACACACACAGGCCAACAGATCTGCAGGATACAGTAGTCCCCAGCATTTGATATCTACCACAGTGCTGTTTTAATACATATCTCCACTACAATAGTGTGTTTGTGCCCACAGGTCACAGTAAGCAGGACTAGGGGCCGATAGATGGACGCATTCGACACGTTCATGATGCAGTGAAAAATACATCCATTCAGATAGCAGTGTAGGGCATGAGCTAGAAACCCTTTTTTCTTTTTTTTCCTTTTTTTGGTTGAAGAGTAAAAATTGCTTTGGCTGTGAGCTGAGGAGAGACTGAACCTCAGGAACTCTGGGTAAGTTGTGAGCTTTTTCTTTTCCCCTTTCTGTCTCTGCACTGCTGATTACGATGCTGCTGATTGATTGGTTCATGCTTCTGGATTATCATGGGCGGCTCGTCACCCGGCACCTGATGATGAGAGAGAGAGAGAGAGAGAGAGCAGGGGGAAAGGAGAGAGAGGAGAACAATTGGTAAATGCAGGGAGGTTTGCATCACTGAAAGTGACACAGTGTGATTTTTGTCTGTTTACTACTGTGTTTGCTGGTCGCGTGTGTAGTGTGTGTGTGGCCCTTCATTAGTGCAGCCGGCACGTGCTGATGAGGTTTCGGGGAGGGGTTAGTTTGATGCCCGAGAGTAGCGGCAGGCCTTTTTTTGAATATGCAGATGAGGGGCGCGTGCTGTGCACGAGGGGGGCCGAGAGTGTTTACGCTTGCCCTACAGGGAGTCTGATGCTCGACAGATTGCAGGATTTTTTTGTGTGTGATGCCGTGCGAGGCGGGATGTGAAGATACAACCTGCATGGGAAGGAGCGGAAATGGCAGTATGAGCTCCAGGCTGTATTTTCATGCCACTGACAAGACATGATGATTGCTGACCCCCTCCTGTCGCGCGTGTTTGCTATTCGCCCCTCCCTGAAGTGCCGTGGCTTTTTTCAGCCTCATTTGCATGTCAAAGCAGTGGAAGGCACTGTGCAGATTAGTATGAGATGACATAACGATGTAATGAATTAAACACTGCCGTTTAGCTGTTGCACGTCCCGGAGCTCATGGGAAACTGATCCACCGCCCTCCCCTCACTGTTTCTCTCTTCAGTATTTACAGCAGCAGTCTCATCTTTTTGCATTATACCACTTGTGTGTAAATCTGTGCCTGTGAATATAAATTATAAAAATGTTCCAATATTTTTTTTTTTACTTGCTTTTAAAGGCTACTTTTTGACTAAATTAATTGTATTGTTATATTCTTGATTGCATTTGTGTTAGTGTTACAGCAGTATAACTGAGATACCATTTTAGTTTTTTAATTAGTTTATATTTTTGTATTTTGTCTAATTAAATTAGTTGTATGTTTGTCATTTTTATTTTATTTTTATTATTAATTTTAATATATATGTCTGTAAAGTGCTTATTCATTTTTATTTCGGTCTTAGTAGAGTTATTTTACACCAAGTTAAAACTACTGTCAATTAAAAATGCTGTTCTATCCTAACTGAATAAGATAAGTGTAAGGTTTTTATGTTTTATTTGATTTTGGTTAATGTTTATTTTATTTGAAGTAGCTAAAATCTTTATTTTATGGTGTTATTTAACCATAAAAACCCTGGATTGAATAATATCAGTGCATACTGTATATTTCTCCCCAATGCAAATGCAATTTTTCTTGGGTCTTCAAACATCGTTTCTGTGGTGCATTCTATTTTTTATGCAAAATTAATTTTAAACAGTGAAAAACAAACAACAATAGACAAACCCATACATATTTATTACATTGAAGATCATTTTAATTATTGCTATTGAACAATTAATCAGTGCATGTTTTGTTTCATTTGAAAAAGATTTTATTCTGGTGAAATATACTGTCCCTACATTTTTTTTTTTTTTGATGTGCAACATAAGATGGAAGAAAAGATCTCACAACTTCAGTATGCTCTGTTCTGTCTCACATCTAATAAGCATTTTAGTCCAACTCCAAACTCCCTTAAAACATCTTGGAGAGTTGAATCTGTATTTATTTGTCTACTAACAATCATGCATTTGTACACTGCCCTTGTCTGCAACAACAAACTGATTTAATGCAGTTAAATAACACAAATAATCATGCATGTCCCACATGTACATATTATAATAAGAGATTTTCAAAGCATGTCAGGATTAAAATAGCGATTCCATGTTCGTGTGTGTCCACAGTCAGAGCAGCCCATAATATGCCTCACCAAACCTCACTTTGAGTGGAAAGCAAAAGTGAACGAGGAGCCATTCAAATAGAATGCAGGATCTTCATTTTTGAAAGTTAAATTATTTTGCCTGTATGTGTAGCTCATGGTGTGAGTACAAGTGATTCAAGATTGACTCCGTGCCCAAAATGACAGTCTTCAAAGACCAACAATTTATTGAATAGATACATTCCATGCAAAGTATACCATCTAACAGAGTGAAAGACTGAGTGCAAAAACAATATTTTGCATAAAACAAAAAAGTGACATTTTATAATATTTATTTGATGCACTCATCTGCCAAACCAGGTTTATCCTACTTTTATTTATTTTTTTCTCAGCAAATAATATGATAGGCAATGACTTGTAATTAATTTAAAGAATCATTTGATTCAAATTGTTTAACTGATTGACAGCTCTGATACTAATAGAAAGGACTAATTTTCTCTGGTTCTCATATATGTATATACTATTTCTTTTCTCCTCTTTGTCATTTGTCTTTTTCTTGTCGTCTTTGCATTCTCCTCTTCTCTTTGTCATTTCCTTTCTCATCTACGCAGCTGGTTTTTGAGGAGGTGTTTGACAGCTATTGTGTGAATGAACTCTTCAACTCAGTATATTTTAGTTTGTTTTACATCGCAATAACTAGACACACTGATTTCCTCCTGTAGCGGCTCCTAAAACCATTTCTACTCTCATCTATAACACACACACACACATACACACGTCTCACACCTCTCAAGACTCTGGCAATAACCCGGCGTGAAAAAAAATCTACAATGAACCTCCTTGGGGACTGAGAAGTCCCTAAAACCTTGCATCTCATAGTCGGGTTAGAGAGAGATGGCTCTTGTGTGTGTGTGTGTGTGTGTGTGTGTGTGTGTGTTAATGGCTTTGTACTGTTGAGCCGCACATTGATTGATGTTCAGGAAGAGGCAGTGGTTTTATGAAGCTGAGAGAGACCGAGGCACGGCGGGCCGCTCTCCTGTGCCGAGTGTGTCACACATATCACCCGTCCGCCAGACTGCAGGAGTGTCTCTCTACTATTGACCAAGTCACCTGAGCAAACTGGCTGGCAGCCGGATTGCTCCCCTGTCTCTCCAAACTTCATTTTCTCTCTCTTATTTTATTCCTTTTTTTCTGTCAGCTCAATTCACTTCTCTCACTCTGTATTGACTAGAGTTGTCCATCGCTGACTTGATATCTGTCACCTTTCTAGGACGCCGGCTCTCTTATTTCATTACATGAAAAGTTGAAAATGTGAACTTAAGGCTAAAAAATCTAAAGTATAGAATCAATTTTTGTTTTTATTTATTTATTTGCAAATACTCATTTAGATTTAAATAAAAACACTAATTTGACTGATGTCATATTATTTTCTGATGTCATATACTTGATGTAATTTTCTCTCTGCTTGAGGAAACCAAGTGAGGTCCTATTTATTTTCAAGTAAATAAATGATAAACAAATGAAATTAAGGTTATTTTCATCTGCCATTTAATGAATCTATTAATAATTTGAAACTTGACCAATACTAACACAGTCACTGCACTGGAGAAAATGTGTAGGGGTTACTTTGACACAATTTGAACTCTGCTTTCACTCAAAATTGCTAGTAAAATTCCACAGGTACTTAAAAATAAACTGTCAATTAAACTAAATGTGAGATTTTAGTAGTATTTTTAGTAAAGTATTTTTTTTTTGCCACAAAAGACACTCAAATTATCTTTTATTTACCACTTTTAAGTGAGGGCAATTGTTAAAATTAGTTGTTGATTTACACCGTATGACTAGTTAATTGAATACTTTATCCCTTATGTATAATTTAATCCTTAAAAAGAATTAGATTGACTTACCAGAACTTAAACTCGTTTCAGTTATAATATAGGTTCCACTTAGACATTTGCCTTAAATACACATTATTTAATCATATTAATATTATAATATTAAACCAGTGGCATGCTGTTATTTGATACACAATGTCTTTGAAATCTTTTTTCAATGTCAAATTTGCCATCACCCATTTTTATAATCGTCTCAGATTTTTATAAACTTGATTTTTGCCTAAAAGGCAAATTGAGCCGTAAAAACTATCAAATGAAATGATCATATTTCCTGTTCTTTCGACAGACGGGCTGAGTGGCGACTGAATAATCAATGAGTTTCCTGTCGTCGTACAAATACCTCATTGATTTCATTGATTTATGTATCAAGCTGTAATTTGATTTGCCGTTTCAGCGTGAGGGAGGCTGAAAACAGTGAAATCCGGGGTTGTGTTGTGTGTTTCTCCGCGGTTGGCGTGGTTGAGGAGGTGCAGTGTAGCGCCAGACTCTAGGGTAATGAGGACGCTCTCTGACAGCTAGCCTAAAGTGTATGGATGTGTTTGGTGCTAGTAATCGGCTGCGTGAACCCAGGGGGATGGAAATGGGTGTGTATGTGTGTGAGAGAGAGAGAGAGAGTGATTTGATGCTTTATGGCTGTGATGCACAAACAGGGACACACAAGCTAGAAAACACACACACACACACACACGCAGATCAGAGGTCCTCTGGGTTTCATGCTCCGCTTCCCTCCCGCTCGGCTAAACACACAGAAGCAAACGCATGACCACTCACAGAACACTCTTTATTAGAATGTATCTACAAATCATACACGCACTCACTCTAATCCATACCAACATGCATCCCACAATCCATCTCTCATTGGTTCCCCTACTGAGATGAAATTATTTCAACTTATCAATGCTTCTCACCTTAAAGGAATTAATGAATAGCATTGCTTACATTCGTAATGATGCATCGAGTTCGAAAAAACAATGCCGTAGTCAGTCGTTGCGTTGTTGCAAAGCATCGAACGAGCGGAATATCAAACAAATGCTTTTTCAATATGGCCAAGAACATGAATAATGTGATATCATTTATATCTCTTAGCGGTGCCACAGATGTGGCTTTAATTGCATTATAAGGTTTGTTTTGCTCTAGACCACATCTCAATTTGAGTTTTGGAGCCTGGGGCAGCGGTGCCACTGATACGATTAATATAAACCAGCCCCTATTGGACCAGTGAAATTGCATACACTAATAAATACATATACGATGGAATAAATATTGATCATGCTGGCTATGTGGACAATACGTGTTTGACTTGATTTCCACAATTTGCGAGTCAGCGAGGTTGTTATTTTGTCTTGAGATGCTGCAATAATGTGTTTGGGTGTTAGCATATGTGTCAAAGGATAAGTCAACAAATAGGTGTGTGTGAGCATGTGTTAAGGGGTCCGAGCCTCGTGTCACTCCACACTGCAGTTTCCACTTTCTCCTCTTGGTGCTCTATTGCCAATAACAAGGATGGGCAGGAAAGGGAATTATTGGTATTGATCTACCCAAGGGGATCATTAGGAATCACTATCAATCCACAGCTGTGTGCTGCACAGTACCAGCCAGCACAGACATTGCCAATTTGTCCCCATTAGAGATCCGGGTCTGTGTGTGTCTGCTCGTGTAAGGGGCCGCCTGGAGCCCAGTGCAATTAGGCTGGCTACTGCTGACCTGAGGAAAGTGGACAGCGGTGGTCACCTCCTAACAGAGATGCGTCATTTGTGCATCAATGCAGATTTTACACTCAATCCAAAACTGCATGGTTGACTTTCTTCAGTGCAACGAACAAGGAAATGGTATTCTGTGAAATGTTTCAGTGTTTTCTGCCCATTCAGTGGAAGTCAGTGGAAGCCAAACTCGTTTGGTTACCAACATTCTTAAAAATATATTTTGTGTTTCACAGAAGAGAGAAATATAGACAGGTTTGGAATAATATGAGAGTAATGGACAGAGTTGTAATTTTTGGGTGAGAAACATGGGTATTGTGTGAATATGTATGTTTATAAAGGCATGTCATGGTCAGATTAGCAAACTGTAAATATTAAGCATTAATCACAACTTTAAAGTAATTTTGATGAGCCCCTACTGACACATTTTGACACATACAGTACACTAATATATGAAGCAGCCAACACAAGGGGGAGATCCTTTTTTTTTTTGAAATGTTGGTGTTATATCTTTCACTTGGATGTTGTAAGTAGCAGTGAGTAAATACAGCTGGATAAAACAAAAACTGTTTCCCTCTTGATTTCAGGCTGCAAAGCAACAGAATATGATGGTTTTGGAGGGGAGCGATTATTTTCTATACCCACTGTATGCGTGCATGAATATATATTTCTTTGGGTTCATTAGCTTGAAAAAATTTAAAATTATACATTTAGCAGATGCTTTTATCCAGAGGGACTTTTTTTCACTACATAATAATGCCAGGTTTGTTGGACAAATGGATAGGAACCATGTTTTGCTGTATAAACGTCTAAAGCTATATGGTTATATTTGGTGAGTTTATAGTTATTTGGCTCTTTTTAGAACCACTCTTTTTTTGTAACTCTCCTGTAGACTGAAAAACTCAATTTTTACATTAATCATTCATTTCAAAAATAGTTTCGTGTGGTTTTCTTACTTTCTTTCTTAGAGTCAGCTGATAATTTTACTCCTGGCAGCCCTGTCTGGTTTTCTGATCAGTAGTGCATTGCTTTCCTGAATGGTTTGTTGATCAGTAGTCACACAGACTACATGGGTGCTCCTACATCATGTTTTAGATCAGACACGAACTGCGCTGCAAAAAAAAAAAAAAAACATTCTGTTGTGTTGTGATGTAGCGAGTCCTATCACTCCGTAATACAAAGTCTAATATCACTGTATCGTGAGCCCTTCAATATCCCTCTCTTTCTATTTCTTTCTCTTTTCTCCTGTTTTGTTTCCTGCCAAGTGTACACAAGAAAGAATTGGCAGATTTAATAGACCTTCACCTTCAGAAATCTCATGCTTAACCCAGTACATTCAACAATGTGTGAACAGTGAGCGCACTCATAGAAATGCACAGATGTTTGTTCCTCGACGTTTTAACTGCTTTTATGGAAATCCGTCCACCTCGATAGCATTTGGAATGTTGTTATAGAAAACTCCATGACAAAAGATTTGTCCCCTGTACCTGGAGAATACAGATGCATTATTCTGGGACGGTGTGTGAATGTATACAGGGTTCTGTGGGGAACTGAGGAAATTTGGTGTGTGATGAATTAAGGAGCATTCTGAAAAATAAAAATGCTGGTGTACGTGAGTGTATTTCTATCAAGGGTGTCGGTACTGACCAAGTGAGGCAGGAGATGTCCAGAGACCTTTTGTCCCATGACCTTTGACCTCAGCGTGGCCTCTGTGACCTGGAGCGGCTGCTGATATGGACTTTCTCACAGCCACCGCTCAACTGTGTTGCGTTGTCATCAACACGCTGACCATTTAAGATCTAGACAGAGAGATTATATTATATTGAACTGTTATATCCATAACAAAAATTACTCTCACATAAAGAGATGTACACACACACCCATATATATATATATATATATATATATATATATATATATATATATATATATATATATATATATATATATATATATATATATATATATATATATATATTATACATTGCCTGAGTGTTTTTTAATTGCATTGCAAAATGTAACTATATTATTAGCATCTACAAATGATTTTGCACTAAATTACTGTTAGTTAGTTTTATTGGACTCATGGCCTTTTACTTGTGTAATGCAGTATATAGTATAAAGCAAATCTCAATTGTCTGTTTTAATTTTTTTTATTGCCTTCCCTTTTTCAACTTTATCTGCATACACACAGTACAATGGCGTAGGGTTTTATATATATTATGTAACATGCAATATATATTTACTCAGCTGTAATCTGCTAAATGAATACTTTCAGACATAAATATATTAAGATGTTATACATGATAACGTTTTGATTTTCTGTAAAGCAGTTTCGAAGTGTATTGTGAAAATCGCTGTATAAATAAATTTGGTTAGACTTAACAATTTACAAATATAATAATAGCTGGATTAAAATACAATTCTACACCCTGGAAGTAAGATTTCAATTAAAACTACTTTTATTGAAGCTGAAAAAAAAAAAAAAAAAATGGAAATATGGACAAATCAATCAGATTTTTCAGGGTTAGATCAGGTGGAAAAAGAGTCATAACTGAGCACTTGTGATTTTTGCATTGAACACCATTTTATCTCAAAGCCATGTTCACGGAAGAAAGAGTCAGTGCGGGAAAACCCAGACAAATGCTTATCCACAGACCAGACTCAAAACCACTAGTTGTCTATACACAGTATATATATATATATATATATATATATATATATATATATATATATATATATATATATATATATATATATATATATATATATATATATATTGAAAATATGTGCATGATGTGAACCAGCTGATTGAACTAAACTGAGTGGGTATTATTTTAATGTAATGTTGTGATGCAGCCCCTCATTGTGTTGGGTTTGTCCAACAGAGGGCAGTATAAACTGCCAAGAGCATGACCACCAGCACTGCTTTAGAGCATTGTCTAAAGAGTGAATTATTTTTTTCTCCCTCTGTATGCTCTGTTTTTGCTTTATTTTATTTATTTTGTAATTTTATTTGATTATTATTATTGTTATTTTTGGCGACAAACACATATTGCACCTTTGCTGCTTGTATTGTTTCTACATGCTACCTTTCTTTATGTTCATACACATCCACTGTGTGATACATAAATACTAACACACATCACACATTTGACAGCTTGATCATTGATCACTTTCATCCTTAATATAGAGCCATACAATATATACGGTATCAATAGTCTGTATTCAAATATTGATTCTATATTTTTATTTTTTTATATCTTTATTTTTAATACTATATATATTTAATAGATTATGTTACACTTTTCTATATAACATAATGCACAAAAACAGTGCGATAACAATATATAAATGTATTATATATACTATATTACAATAAAGTATTAGATACTATATTATGTAAATTTCCTTCACCAAGTTATTCTATTCTATACACTATACTTTACTACATGTGAGAAAGTCCCAAAAATGACTAGCTAAAAACCAAACCAAACAAACAAAAAAAAATAAAAAATACCATAATCATGCATAGTTAGTAAAATGTACTAAAATGCTCATTATATTATTTTAGTTTTTGATATCAAAGGCCTTGTACAGTATATAATAAAACTAACAGTAATTTGCTTAAAATGTGTCGTTTACAGAATGCTATAGTCAAAACAGACACAAGCCAAAATCTGATGTAAAAACTCTTGCTATGCTATATTCTACATCTTTATCTGATCCTCATCATAGTAAAGTGCATGTTAATAGAGGA
The DNA here is from genome assembly GCF_003368295.1 of Carassius auratus. Taxonomy (NCBI): domain Eukaryota; kingdom Metazoa; phylum Chordata; class Actinopteri; order Cypriniformes; family Cyprinidae; genus Carassius; species Carassius auratus. The sequence continues at coordinate 21,892,230 of NC_039274.1, forward strand.
AAGGTTTTTCTGGTGGCTGTTAGCATGTGGATCCACAAACATGTGGCTTTCCGCCACCAGGAATGAATGTGAAATGTAACATGTCAAAAGGAGTAGTACTGTGTGTGTGTGTGTGTGTGTGTGGGTTTCGATGAGCCAGTGGAGGCAGACGGTCTAGGTATAATCAGATAAAACCAGGGATCGCTGAAAAAGGCCACAAATAAAAACATATATTAAAAAACAGAAGACACAGGGAATCAGTGCTGTATTTTTGCTTACGGGACGCATGGGCTGCGGGGCTCACAGGCAGATCATCATCGTAATAAGGCTGTGTGTACGTGAGCCTACATGCGTCTGTTTTCCTGACAGACCTGCGGACAGGGAGCTGGAGAAAAAGTGGCGAGATAGATGAGGGCCACGCTGAGGCTGTGGGTGTTTTAATTATAGGGGCTCTGTAGCTCGCTATCTTTCCTGGGCTTTAGCTCTGTCTCATGATTTGAGCGCTACCTTTATCCCTAAGCCTTCAGCTCCTCTGGCCAAACAAAGAAAAAAGGGAAGGGCAAGGCTGGGGTTTTAAAGCCGCTACTATGCCACGCTTACCATTAATATCCCTTCAATCACTGCTTTTTTATGTGGAGCCGAGCGCACTAACCCCTTTAAACTGACCCTCACGGCCTTTATCACAGCCGTCCCAGGACGTATAATAAATACGGTTCTAGAAGGTTTCAGATGAACCTCTTCGCAGCTCAGATACGCCGCTGGATCTACCGAATAAGCACAGGGAAGGAACGCTCGCTGTTTTCCTTCCTCTGTGCATTTCGCCCTCCTCTCCGTCTCTTTTCTTTTCCTCCTCCTATTTTTTTTTCTTCTTTCTATCGGAGTAGATCATCAAAATGCCAAGTGTTCCGGATACATAGTGTCTATGACAACACTATTGGCTGAAAAAGGCTTGTATGGATGGGTACGCCGGTCACATGACCTCACCCTGGAGTCTTGCTGAAAGAGACTCCACATATAGACATGCCACAGGATTTGACATCTCTCTGAGGCTAGAAATGACTGGGATGTTTTCAAGTAAAATGGAACGGATGCTTTTTAAATAACATTTTTAAATTAGGATATGTATTTAAAGTGTAATTTCTATGAATTTTTTTTTTAATGTTCATGTTTACATTTTTTTAAATCTTGAAATATTAAATAATTGCTTTTAAAATCCAGAGCCATCATTTTACCAGTATATCCTAAGCAATGTAAATATCATATAAAATGTATAACATATTTCATATCTGTAAATTCCTTAAATCCCTAAATGTTGAGCAGGGATGTTTGTAATATTTGGTCCTTACAGTATCTCCATGACAACATACTTTTTTTTTTTTTTTTGATGATGGTCCCCATCTTGACATTTCTCCATTTGGTGAAAATTGTGAATTATCTTGACTCTTTCTTCAGCCATCATGTCACAAGAAAAAATAAATAAAAAAGTGTTATTGGGGGTGTTGGGGGGATCTAATGGGCGTCTGGACTGATTGTCCTCAGCCGTGGCAGTAGAGACAAAGCAGATGAATTGTGAAATGTATTCGAAGAGATTGGAGACAAGTGCATGTCAGCACCCCCTCCATCTCTAGTCCTCCACCCACCCTCTCCTCTTCTATCCTCTCCTCTCTTCCCTCTGGATTTCTCCCTCTCCATCTTCTCTCTTTTTGTCTGACACGTTGCATAAAAAAGGCATGACAGCACTGCTCTGTTTGAGCAAAATATTAGAAAAAGAAAAATGCAATTTTCTCCGCTTTCAGATGACTTATCCTCGCAGTTGATGCTTGTTTGATATTTGCTCGGTTGCATGCATTTTAATTGTCAAATATTACGATGGGCATCGCAGAGCGATTTCATTTGAATTATCGAAAACAACAGTAGTCATGCAGAGAGAACAAAAATTGTGCATTAAATGCATATGCAAAAGACACCCACTCTCTCATTATTAATCAATTAGAATTGTTTTAAAAAATAAAATATAGCGTTTTAAAAAATAAAATATAGCGTAATTAATAAATAAACATATTTTATATATATATATATATATATATATATATATATATATATATATATATATATATATATATATATATAATTAATAAAGACAGCAAGCAAACAAATCAAAATTGTGTTAATCAAATAATTCAGTCTTCATCTTCTTTGCATTTGAACCTGACTGGCCGTTGTCCTGTCTGAGGGAGCGTCTGGCCCCTGTCTGGTTTTCGTCTGGCCCCTGCCCCAACCTGTGACCCTTAATCGGGAATGGATGGAGTCAGTTAGTCAGCAGTGTGTGTGTGTGTGTGTGTGTGTGTTCCTCCTCACTAGCTGGGCTTGAACACTAGAGACCGTCCGGTCTCTGTTGTGAGACTGAATTTTACATTTCCTGGCTTATGTGTGGCTTTGAATAAAATCAGTGCGTATATACTACCGAGAACAAAGAAAGAACAAAATCTTATACAATAATGTATACGTGTGTGTTTGTTGCAGACATAAAGAGCTGCAAACAAAACAACGGGTCCCTTTGTGAATGATAATGAATCGATAGATCGGTTTTCGGATTTTGTGAAAGATGATTATCAAGCCTGTTGACTCAGTAGTAAACGGCAGCTCGGCTCTCACACTCTTTGTTTTCAGGTGAATGTATTTATTATTCATTCTTGCATCAGTGTATATCTCAGAGCCTCCATATTTGACTATGAATAATGGAAGAGCTTGTGAGTTGAAGGTGTGTGTGTGTGTGTGTGGAGCTGTGACTGGCCACTGCTGGGTCCTGCCTCAGTGCCCTTAATAACAGTGTATAAATCAAGAGTCTCCTGTCAGCCACACTGCCTTCATTAAAATCAAATGGGAAACTGGCCTCTTTGGATCCAATTTTAATAAAACCAGGTAATCAAATACGGCTCAAAAAAATAGGTCATCATTTCACAGGCTCTGAGATGGCCGCCACACAGTGTTTTGTCTACATGCAATGTTAACAGGGTCCAAGACCTCCCTACGTTACACACACTAATACAGTATATATGCTCACACACACACACACTGGCAAAAATAGTCAGCATGATTGAAAGTGATGCATTGAAAATTTCCAGCGGTTATTTTTTTGCATTCAACTTGACAATGAACGTTTCAAACTTCAAACGAGAAATTTTGGAGAGTGTGTGTTTAATATCATCCGATTTATTTCTATAAAACATCTGATATGTTAAAGTCTAACATTTATACAGTAACATTTTAAATCTAAGTTTTTAATCAAAATGATCTAATGTGTGTGAAATGGTTTTGAAGTTATTTCACAGACATGTTTTGATCATTTCTGAAATGTGGAAGCTTCTCTTGAAAACTTCTGACATTGCATTTTAAATATGCATAAAAAATAAATCACACCGTGAATTATATTTAATATTTGCATAACTATTTTTATTTTTAAATATTAATTTAAAATCCAAAACATTTAGGACATTTTTATAATATATATTTATTTATTTATTTTCTCGCTGTTTGTTAGATGGAATATACATTTGTAGGTGGATTGTTTTTAAGGGTTAGAAAGCTAAGCCGAAAGGGGCGATACATTTTTGCGACAGACCCTTTGGTGCAGAAAGCGATGTGTCGACAATGTTTTCTTGTTTTTTTGGCAATGATTTCAGTTGCAGATGCTTTGGTTCCCGAGCGGCGATGTCGGACTGTCTGTCTGTGGCTTTTCGGCACAGATGACTGGCCGGATTCCAGCCAGGCGTGTATCACACTCTTGCAGTGAGTGTGTGAGAAACAGGAGCCATCAGCCCCCATTTGGTCCCCTCCTAAACAACCTTTATCACCTCATTCCTGCTCCATCTGAGGGGAACATACACTGACCATACTAATTTATACAGCTGGGTTTTTATATTTTGGCGATACTGTACATCAACCAGCGCTTAACAGTTTGATCAGTAAATACAATTATTGGGCAATAGCAGACTGGATATGCCAATTATTATCATTTTTTTTCATTAAGCATTTTTTCATGTTAATAAAAAAAATATTATAAAGAAGATCAACACTTAGATGCACAATCATGCACTAAATACTAGAACATAATACATTTGTAATTTTTTTTTTTTTATGTGAACAGCACTGGATATTTTTGTGACAAGATGGAGACAGGAACATCTCTCTAATTCAGGCGATGGGCAGAAGAGGGCACTCTCACTCGTTTCATTTTTTTTCTCTCTTTTTATTTCTCTCCCTTTTCCTCCCTCCACAAGCTTTATTACTCTCATATCTCCCTTTGAAAATACACAGGCAAAAAAAAAAAAAAAATGCACCATGTGGCTTATGATGTGCATTAGTCCCTCTGACACAGCCACAAATATATAAGAGATATGTTAATGATTTTTTACATTTCTTTTGCATTTGCCCCTGTTTTGATTTTTTCCTGTATTTTTTTTGTCATTAATGCAATAGAATTTCTAGCCACACTGTATAAAAAATAACAATAAAACAATAAAATAAACGGTGCACTTGTTTCCCTAAGATGACATTCCTTCCTGATATTTCAGTCGAGTTAATTTAAATTGAGATATTTTAAATTACCTTTACAGTGCCGACCTTCAGTAATATCCTTTTTTCTGTATAATCTTAAAATGGTGTATGGAAGCAATACTTCATTTTCCCTTCTTATATTGCTCAGGGCAAGTGATGGACTGGCCTTATGACTCTCTGATATGTCGAGATGGGCTCTAGCATCCACAAGACCCTATATTGGACAAGCGGTTCGGAGAAATAAATGGATGGATGGATCTGCTCCAAAACGCAAGCTTGAAAAACAAGACAGTCCCTTTGCTTGCAGGAAATGGCATTTTGCACACGTCTTCTCATCCGATATGTTTATCAGATGTATTCAGGTTGAAACCGCCGGTCAACCACCACACTGAGAAATCACAGAGTCTTGCGGTTTTAAAGTTGGTATTAAATGGGGAACAATGACAGCATTTCTCTTTTACACACGTGTGCTTAATGAAGAGTGCTATTCTCTGCAGAGATGTCTCCTTTTTATTCTGTGTTTATGTAAACCCTCGGAGAGCTTAATACAGCACTGGCTGCTTTATTCACGTTCTCCTTTCAGATCTTTAGAGATGCCAGATTTGCCTTTTTAAAAATAGTGGTCATGTTTTCTGTCTTGTCTTTTTTTCCTCTTTTAATCTCCATGACCCTGTTTTCCCAGTGCCTTTAAATCCACACACACACACACACACACACACACACACACACACACACACACACACACACACACACACACACACACACATACTCGGATACACGTATGGAACTGTAGGAACGTGCTGCAGTGATTACGGTCCCCCGTACACACAGACAAAAGCAAACAAACAATAGCTTCCTGGGTCCGACTGCTCATTCTGTCTCCCAGAAGCATCGCTTCTCTCTCTCTTTCTCTCTCTCTCTGGCTCTTCTGATGGGCCACTGTAGTTCCTGTCTCTCTCTCCTGCGTTTGTCCTCTCTCTTGTCCTCCCAAGGCTTCTCTTCCTGTTGTTGGTCTGGGTTAGCATGTTAGCTCGGGCCCCCGCTGACTTGAATGAATACACATCCTCATATCTGCTATGGGGAAGGTGCCGGCTATAGACAACAGCATCCAGACTTCTCTCTATCAAAGGGTTATCAGGGTCCCTCAGGCACTTTGAGGGGCAGCTCTGAAGGAGAGAGAGAATAGTGTGGATGGGCTTTAGTATAGCTCATACAGATTTACTCATTGTGCACGAGTAAGTATAAAATATTAATGTAAATTAGATATGTGTGTGTGTGTGTGAAAGAAATAATCAATGTATTATAAATAATAGAATTAATCATATATATAATAAATGTAATGGTACATGTATTAGATATAATTATATTTGCATTAATAATAATTTGAAAAATGTATTTAATTTGAATAAATCAATCAGTTGTGTTAATTTTAAAACACATCTTAAATATTACAGTACGCTTCAATATTATATGATTAATTAGATATTACACATGTAATAACTTATGTATTACAAATGTTATTGATAATAGTTTTACACACTTTGTATTTCATATTCATTCCAAAATGATTATTTGTTCTTAATTATGCCTAATATAAGACTTAATTTATTATGTGTATCATTATTATCAATCATAATTTTAGAAAATACTTAATTTGTGCAAAGACATAAGTTAATTAATTATTTTTAAAATATATTACATGATGATGATGATTATTATTGTTATTGTTAAAACGAATAATAATGATAATAGTAAGAATATTGGAAGGACATGTTTTTATTGACATTCTTTAAACAAGGCACCATGCCATTAATTGTTGCACAGATTTTTAACAATATCTCTTTTTCTTTAGCACTTTCTTTAATAAGTAATATTGGAAAGTAATTTAGGTCTGCAGACTTGTGTTTATAAATGTAAAGGTGGTGTGTGTAACAGCAGACAGGCAAACTAACGCTGTAGACGCTAGCTTGGAGTCTATTCCTCAGCACTGTTTTAGCATGTCAAGCTGGACTGCCGTAATGAATTGCCATCCCCAAATTTTGCAAGTTAAAAAGTGAGAAAACGAGTAAACCTTTGTTTATGTCACCTATCAGCATGAAATATTTACCGTTCTCTGGCTCCCGGCTCGCTGTCTCCCAGCAGCATGATAAAAGCTAAGCATCCTGTCTTAACCCCTTCCTGTGCCGCCACCGCTGAAACTCGAGTCAGAACTTCAGTACGAGCAGGAAAAGACATCATAAAAAAACCTCCCCTGTGACTCAAAGCCCGTTTCAGGTGCTTTCCATTTCTCTCGCAGAAAACATTTCTCCGGGAACCGCGAGAGCATTTGACCAGGTGATTGTGGCGACGCTGTAAATAATATATTATTCAAGAATGTGTGCGGTAACACACCGATTTTGAATTTCTACATGTGTGGTTTGTGTATTTCCACATGTTGATTTTAATGTACTTCCATTTTCCAGAGTTATTTTGTTTCAGGTTTTGGTGCTAAAACACATGAATAAACGTGTGTGTGTGTGTGTGTGTGTGTGTGTGTGTGTGTGAATGATGGAGAAGCATCTGGCTTTTTTTTATGCGATGGAGTGTGTCTGCGGCACATTTCTCTCGGTGGAGGTGTGGGTGTGGGTATAAAATGCCTGCGGTTGCCTTGCAGGACTGATGCTTCTGAAACCCACCATCTCTCTGCATTCCCTTTCAACACAAAAAAACATGTCCCTCAGCTAAGGTGCTCCTACACTGCGTTCACCATCACTATTTCAAGAGAAAACAAAACTGTGAGCTGCGCTCGCCCAGATACTAGAAGTTGTAAAGGTGTGTTCGCTGCCTTTCTGAGGTAAATTGTACGTTCAGCGGCCGTTCGGGGCCCAAACCTTAACTTTCCCTCTTTGGCCTCAGCGACAGCCTTCACATCCATGCTGGGAGGAAAATGTGTTTCCTGTAATACATACGGCCCCCTCACGTGGATTTGTGCAAGGTATTCATCATATCACACAGGCAACGACATGTTGGGATTGGAAAATGATGTTTTATTTGCATGCCGTGGTGGTTGTGTAGTATTATACGCCGAGTTACCTTGTTTAATATACAAATAATGCAAACCGTGAATCTCAAATCGTCTCCTGACTTTGAAATCATCTCCAGTGGTTGCTGTTTTCTCTCTAATCAGAAACGTATTAGTTCCATCAGTGGCAGAAGGCTTTTGAAGTCGATCGAGCAACATAAATATCTAAATGTCGAGGTGGAAAGCTGGATGTGATTTCCTCGCAGGTGAGAGCCGAGGGCTTCCCTAATTGGAGGGCCGCGTGATGTGGCTATTCCTCGCATATTTATGTGCATATTTACTATCAAACATTTCTTTTACTCTAGATTTGCCTGACTAATAATTCATCTGTTTTTCAACCTTACGTTCTGTATAGGGTGTGTTTCTCGGATTCTCTGTGTTGTCTGGTTTTGGGGAAGGCGGACGAAAGAAAGCCTTTGGGATTCTGGTTGAGAGTCCTGTCAGTGTATTTTTTTTTGTTCCTTAAGGGGTGGGAGTGTGTGCGCGTGTGGCGGGGGGAGCGAGAGGGCTGTGCGATCATAAATATTAGAAGCTGCAGGGAGACAAAGGGGCTAAAATGGAAAGGCTTGGCTGGACGAGGGGACCTGGCCATGTCATGTACCTCAGTCATTTTTCTTCTGCGCTTAGAACTCAGTCAGGGGTTTAATTGGAATCCAGACTTCAAAGAAGCCCTCGCCCCCCTTACACCTGCCCCCCCTCTGCCTTTCTCCAGCCCGTGTCCACTCGTCCACTGCTGCAGAACAGCTCATGCAGAATGGACGCAGGTATGGACGCGATCTTATGTGATTGCACTGTTGTTAAAACCCAATAAATCTGATCTCTGTGATATCTTAGTTTTGGTTGGAGGAAAAATACAAAGTGCAGGTTGAGAATCTTGCTTAACGTGTAAAATCGGACATACTGTATGAAATAGTAATCAGATTTTTTTTTTTTTTATGGAACAGGTTATTGAACCTTTAGACAACATTTGCCTAAGTGTTTTTTCAATTTACATATCAAATTATTAATCAGATAAAAGAAAGCATGTAGTAGATTGTGCACTACAGATTTCCTGCTGAATTTTGATAATGTTGATAATTTATAGGGCTTAGAAATGTTTCTTTTAAATTTGATACAGTAGACTTTATACAGTTTATAGAGGTAATATTCCTTTATTATTATTATTATTATTATTATTATTATTATTATTATTATTATTATTATATCATAAGCGTCGCCTTTAGGTTCTCAGAAGATATTTCAGCATCAGTCAAAAGTCTGATAATTTAAAATCAACTTATCAAATTATTCCCAGACTAATTGCTACACATTTATTTCATCATCTGCAATCCACACTTATTTTCTAAATGAATAAATCCTCATAATAATAATAATAATAATAAAGTAAGTAAAACCTTAGTCTTAGCCAAAAATAATAGATGTTTCAGCCGTGATGAAAAGTGGGATTCAGAACAACATGGTTGTGTTTCACTGTATGCACAAAGAAAGACATTTTTTTCAAAATATACTTATTTGAGAGTAAATTATGATATATTTTCATTTCTGACTGAACTATCCCTAAGTCCCCTAAACTGTGAAAGAACAACCTCTGAGCAATAACAATTTCACCTCAGCTTAAATATGGTGTGTCTTTACGACCCAGCCATATGGCAAAAAAAATTCATACACGTTATGAGAGTTGCATCTGATTTTGAGAGCGAGGGCTGTTCCCTGTCTGTCACCGAATGTGTGCCTGAGACAGAGAGATGTGAACCACACTGAGGATCCTGAGAGGAGCTCATCTGCAGGTCTGAACACCATGCAGCCCACACGCAACAAACCGTTTCCAACTCATGTTTGAATTTGTGCTCTGATGAAAACAGAATGATTGGTATATGCGCTTTTCCTCATTTGTTCAACACAACAACAGAGAGCTGTTTCAGTCGGATCAGATTCTTGTTTTATTCTCGGTCAGTCAAAGTGAAACGAGACAAGTAAAGGTTACTGGATGTCTCGGGGTGAGAAAAATCACTTGTACTGTAATTAATAGAAGAATATGTGGATGATACACGGTAATATAAGCAATACTGTAATTAAGCAGTGTCTTCAAATTCATGAAAGCCTTGTTAGCACTCTGGAGGAAACATTTGCAAAACCATACCAGATTTAATATGTATTATAGATGTAATTATAGGTAGGAATAAGAGCACCTATTTTCAGACCTCTAACAAATCATTTTTTTTTCATTACAGATGGAAAAGGTGATAATGACACCTTGTCTTTTGATTTTGCTGCATGAATTATGAAGCAGCTGGATTATTTGAAGTACAGTTAAAAGCTGAATTTCAATCTTCAGAGGACGAGACGTGTGCGGACACCCCAATTTAGTCACTTTTCCACAGGGGCACAAGTTGGAACAAATGTGAAATTGCTCCAGTTGCAGCCGGGGACCTTGTTCTCATCGGTAATGGCAGGAAGTTCTTCTTCTATCCTTGCAGGAAGGGATGGGTGAGACATCGCCAGTCTTCATTTGAAGTGTTATGGATGTGGCTTTATGCTGATGTGTGTATCTGCAGCATCTCTAACGTCACACACATGGGTTTGGCCGTCAAACACTTGATCTACAGTACGTCTGCCTCTGATCTCGGTAGAAGGCCCACATGTAATAAAAGACAGATGAATTTTGCTCGTAATTTACATAAGTACTTTTCACAAGCATTCAGCTCACGTTAGACAACTTGTGTGTGATATGAAAATTCATTTTAGGGGAAAAGGGATTTTTATGTCTGTACATGATTAGAGTTGGACTGGTGTTAAAGAAATAGTTGACATGAAAATTGTAATTCTCTTGGAATTTACCCTCCTTTTGGTTCAGAACTGTGGAACACAAAAGAAGATATTTTGAAAAATGTAACTGTTGTCTTCTTTTATGCAGTTACAATTAATGGCAGCTTTCAAGCTTCAAAAGCGGATGCAAAACATGATCAAATTAGTCCATAAATAAATTGTGCCTACATCCCACATATCTTGAAAACCATACTAGCTTTGCATGAGGAAAGTCTGAAATTTAAGTTGTTATTAATTGAAAATCTATTCAAGTGTAGTTTTTCTGAGGAATTTGTGAGGTTTGAAAGCACCATTCTCCATTCTATGAAAGTTTCCACCACATGATAAAATAATGAAAAAGGTAATTGCAACTTTTCATGTCACAAATAAGTTTTTTTTAAAAGTCAGAATTATGAAATATAAACCTGCATTTCTGAGACAAAAAAAAGTCAGAATTACGAGATATAAACTCACAATTCAAAAAATAAATAAACAAATAAATAAAGAGTCAGAATTACGAGAAATAAACTACCCAGAATTATGAGATCTAAACTCATAATTGCAAAATATAAACCAACCGTTCTAAAATGAATAAATTAAAAGATAAATAAAATAAAATCGGAGTTATAAGAAATAAGCTTGCAATTAGGAGAAGAGAAGTCTGCATTGCGAGATATAAACTCACAATTGTGTGAAAAAAGGGAAAGTTTAAGATAAAAAGTAAAGACTACCCTTTTATTATTATTATTATTATTTTTATTACTTGGGTAAAAACGAGATTCTGTACAATTCACTAAAATTGAATAGAAAAAAGGAATTCTTTGAAAATTCTCTGCTTGTGATCCACAGAAGAAAGTGATGTCATAATTCCATTCATTCATTCATTCCAGAACTATTCCTTTTACACAGTTGTTTAGAGGTTACCACTCAGTGCTGTGTTCTGGAAGCTTCTCCTCTCGGCCTGCTCTGTCCTTTCTTACTTTCTTTATTATTCTGTGTCTATCTGCACTCAATTGCATCCCACAGATCAAGGGATGACATGATGAGAGAAGAAGGAAGGAAAAACAAGAAAGAGATGCTCCCTCTCTCTCTCTCTCTCTCTCTCTCTCTCTCTCTCTCTCACACACACACACACACACACACAAAACAAGTGATATATAGAGAAGGAGAGTTCCTCAAATTAGAGATCTCTCCACAGAACATCCCAGCAGGGCACTGACTTAAAGAGATAGATGCATCTCTGGTGCCTCTCACACCGTTGTCTTACACTTACTGAAAAAAACACATTGTAGTGTGAGGCAAGAGCACTCACAAACGCAGCTGTGGTCCCCCTCCTCTAACACACACACACACACACCCATCATTTCCTTTTGCTTTTATCAAATATGAAAATAGAGGGACCCCACGCTTCCCACGTCATACCCCAAAAGACCCTGGCACAATGGATGAGGCGTTAAGAGCCCTGCTTGTTGTAGATGAGGAGAGGTGAGGGGTTTTAGAGTTACACTGGCTTTCATGGTAATTATCTTTGTACGTACCTTTGTCACGGCTCTGCGGTTTGAGAGCAGGGGTGATGCGGGGGGCACTGGTGTCAGGGAGACTCTCTCATGTGGCCCATGACCAAAGTTCAGTGAGAATAACATATAAATATGTTACTGATCCCAAATTTTGAATGAAAGTGTATTTTATAATTTCTGAAGATTTTTGAAAAGATTAAAGATTTTGAAAGGTAATCGTCTATTTTAACTAGTTTTATTTTATAATGTCAAAAATAACATTTAAATTTAAATCTCTTTCTGGTACTCAATACACTGCATTCAGAACATGGCAAAGTATGTAATGATTATTATTATTATTAATGCTATTATTGGAATATATTATGCAAAGATACCAATCATTTTGAGCAGTTTAATTAAAGAATCCCTGGGCTTGGGTTGTAAAATGTTGACAGCCCCTGTGTTACATCAATTAATATCTTTAAGAGAGGTAGAAAAAGCTCTTTTGTGTAAAGCCTGAAAGCCTATTCATAATTTACACATAATACATAGATGTTTTATTCTACTGGAGATGGGCAGTTGATTTCACCTCAGCACCCTTCAGTCTGCTGTGGTACCCAGAGGTCTGCAGGGTTTGAGACAGAGCCAGGAGAGAGAAACAGTGTTAGTGAGCTCCGATCTGTTTCAGAAACGCCTCCGGTCTGCCAGCAACAGAGATCTTGACTGCAGTTTAACAAACACACACTTCTGCAATCTCTCTTCCTCATCTGGCCTGATAACAAACTCCAGAGTGCAGGAGAGGGGAGATGGGGGAGAAGGAAGAGGCCACCCAACACACACACACACACACACACACACGCACATGCAAACACAAAATGTTTTAGTTTGAAATAGTTATTATTTTAATATAATGTTAAATTCAGTTTTGCCACCTGGAGATAGCATGCATCTTCGTTCTCACTTAGCACTGTGTTCATGTTTTTTACATGTAAGTGCTGGTGCACAAAATCCAGCACAAAATTTCTTCTCAGCTCTCTTTACTGTATTTCAGTTGTTTTAGATTTATGTCCTGTGTTTGTAAATACAGGTCAAGTGCAGTGTTGCTGTGAGAATAAGTATGGTTTTAGAATAAGTGGTTTTGAAGAGACTCAGATTGACTGGAGGAGAAGGAGGAGTGTGGCAAGGTCAAACGCTGTGGTGAAGGAGTGTTGCATGCAGTCTCTAAAGCCAGCAGAGAGTCTGAGCCACGCAGAGAGTCTGAGCCACGCTGCATGACCAATGAACACCACCTGCCTTCTTCTAGACTTCCTTAAATGACAAAACATGATTGCAAAGAGCACTACATTTTAGTTAAAACAGCAATAACATTACATGAATAATCCCAAAATAAGTGTGTGAATAAACCACCTTGACTTCATGTTAGTTAAAGTATTAACATTTTGGGGTACGTTTTCACAAATTAATTCATATGACTCGTATCATAGGTTAGTTCTTGAATAGTATGCCTTAACTCATCACTCATAATAAGTAAGTAATATTTAATTTAGTTATCAGTACATAATTATGAATTATGTTTAAACTCAAAATCAGCACAACAACCTGCATCTGAAAATCGTAACATATGATAAAATGTTACTAATATCAGAAAGACCCTTCTCCGGACTTTAACACACACACACACACACACACACACACACACACACACACACACACACACACACACACACACACTCACACACACACACACACACACACACACACACTCTTTGTCACTATGTTACCTTCAGACTCCGTTTCCTCTGAGCGACACCCAGCAACAACTCAGTTTTTTCTGTCCTCTCTCTTTTTTCTTCACTCATGGTGTGCTATAAATGTGGTGCTGAGGTAGAGGAGGTGCGTTTGTTCAATGAGCCGTCCAGAGTCCAGCTTTGCCAGGAAGACAGAATAAATTGTTTTAAATAAGCTATTGAATTGGGCCAAAACTGCTGGTGGCATCCTCCCTTCCTCTGGCGCTCTCGTCCTCTTCAAGCCCCCGCTGTCAGGGCTGTGGAGACAGTAGGAGCACTGGATCTCCACCTGTGCTGGGATGTAACGCTGTCGTTTATGCCCCATTGTCCTTCAAATGGCAACATTAGCGATTTCTGTGCAGCCGGAGAGAAACTGTGACTATAGTGCTCCGGGGTTTCGTCCCGTCCAAATTAGGCTAGAAAAAAATAAGTCGAGAAAAAACAGGAGCATGTCTGTTATTCAGCTTTAAGAATAAAGCTGTGCAAATGCTCTAAGTGGAAAGCTGTGCTCTGTAACTAATTTAGTGATGTTTTTTTTTTTTTTTTGTCTTGAAACCTTTGGGTGACTTTTGGAGAGCTAATGTTTCTGATTACTGAACTTTTTCAGCGCCTTTTTCTTTTTCGAGACACAAGTTATTTATGAAATTCCCGAAGCAGCTTAGGATAAATGACATGAGGCGGAATAGAGAAGCATGGAGGACTTTAAAATCATTAGAATAAGAAGAGGCTCAGTGTACAGAGTGTTAGCAAGAACAAGCGCCCCAGAAATGCACTTGATGGCTTTCCCACTGCATCATTCGCTCGAGCCTGACAGCGGATGGATTGCCAGATACAAAGAAGCCTGGTACTCCAGCGTCTTCTGATTTAAATGTCACTTTTGAAATAAAAAAGGTATCACTCTAGTGAGAGTCTGATGTAGACATTAGTCGGAGTGGGACTGGTTGAGAAGCAAACCTAGTCATCTGAATGGGGATAAATGGAGGAAATGAAAGATAGACAGGCTGGGGAAACCAGGATTGATGGCTGTAAACATCACAATGGTAGAACGTGGTTTTGCAATTATGGGATATTGTTTCACGATCTTCTGAAACGCATGGATATTGAACTCATTTGAAAAATAAATAAATAAATAAGGCCGGGTTATGACAAAACTTCTTAAAGCACACTTTAAAAGCACACTTTAAAAAACTAAGTAGCAAACAAAGTCCAAACTATTGCTGTTGTTCACAATAGAAGATGAAGGATATAAAGTCATCCCCTGGTCTAAAAGTAGAAATTATCCATGATGCAGTTAGCAATTTAGCATTTTTGCACTAATAGTGATCCTTAGCTTTGCAAAAAAAAAAAAAAAAAAAAAAAAAACAGTATATATATATATATATATATATATATATATATATATATATATATATATATATATATATATATATATATATATATATACTTTTTTATAATATATATATTATTAAAAGTAATAATATATAAAAGAAATAAAACTATATATGGCTAGATGTTATAGATGACTTATTCTAATTTCAGTTCATTACTGACATCCCGAAATATTATTAACAGTACATTTATACATATAAAACTATGAGAAATTGATACATGTTGCATAGGGTGAGTAAAACGCAAGCCTGTTTCAGAAGGTTTCATATCACAATTGTGAAAAAGAAGTGCATTAATTGTGTATTAATTGTATTGAATGTGCACAAGTAGTGAACTTCAGATCACATCTTAAAAGTATATGTATTTGTGGTGGGCATAGATAATTTTTTTTTTTAAATCTAGATTAATCTCACTGTAATCCTGGAATTAATCTAGATTAAATTGGCTCATTTGAATTCTGCCGAAGACATTCAGAATATGTGTGCTACCCAAATAAAATAATGACTAAAAGTAAGGTTAAGTCTTTTAGAATGGGTTTCTCAAAACAGGTGGTGCATTAGACCAGGGGCTCATCTCCTGTTTCCAAAATGCATCACAAAGTGCTTGCGAAAGCTCTAAACTAATTCCTCATTGCAGAAGGTGCAAACAATCTTACGCCTGTTTCACACATAATCCGTCTGCAGTACATATGCGTTTCGTATTTTTTTACGCACCCATGTTAACGGATTCCAGCGGTCACGCGGTTGCGGTCCATCAGTGAATTCCAGGAGCGGTGCATCTGCAGCAGTGCAGCGATCATTCATGTACCAAGTAGTGGATTTTAAACGCGTCCTGTGTGAAAGCACAATGAGTATGAGTCCATGCTGCTTCTGGACCACATACAAAACGTACACGGACTGCATACACACTGCAGACGGAGTATGTGTGAAACAGGCGTGAGTCTTGTCAAGGTTTCCATTAGGAAGCTTCTTTAAAAAATAAAATAAAATTTCCTGAAGCAAACCCAGCGGCATTTTAGCTGCATCCATGTTAGCACGTCACGTTCGATGTGGTAATTTCACAGTAGGCATACACACAGGTTTAAAGACTTATTCTCGCCCCCTACAGATTCCGCTAGGTATACATCCGAGTTAAAATATCAAGGTGAAAGTCATCATAGCCCAACCCAACTTTGAGAATAGATTAACGGCAATATTTTTTTATCGCCCGATGAGAGTCACATGTTAACGCAGCATGTTAACACCGATAACAGCCCACCACTATATATATATATATATATATATATATATATATATATATATATATATATACACTGAAATTTTTTTTTCATTCAACCAATTAAAAAAATTTAGGGTAATGGTTCACATCTATATTTTATTACTTGTACCAATTAAAAATAAATAACTTGCTCTAAACAATATTTTCTCTGTCTATGAAAACTATTTAGTAAAACCTGATAGAAAGTATATTTTTCTTGTTGATGAAAGTAAATTAATTTAAATTCTATTTTTGATCTAAACAAAAAGATATAGATTTAATTAAAACAAACTTTCTCATTTAAGAAATATTAGAATAATTTAGTTTTCTCAATCAAATATATAAAGATTCAATTAAACAATTGTTTTAAATTTAAGAAATATGTATTAGAAATATTTAACTTTATCCAATCCAACAGATATAGATTTAATATATCTTAATAGAATAGTTAATAGAAATTTAGTTTTATACAAATAAAAACATTAATTTAATAAAACATGATTCCCACTAAGAAACATCATTAATAGCATCTGATACAAATCTAATCCAAAAAGACATCAATAATTTTCAATACATCATTTTATTAACATTTTACATACACTGAAAAAAATGTTTCATTCAACCAATTAAAAAAATTTAGGGTAATGGTTCACATCTATATTTTATTACTTGTACCAATTAAAAATAAATAACTTGCTCTAAACAATATTTTCTCTGTCTATGAAAACTATTTCGTAAAACCTGATAGAAAGTATATTTTTCTTGTTGATGAAAGTAAATTAATTTAAATTCTATTTTTGATCTAAACAAAAAGATATAGATTTAATTAAAACAAACTTTCTCATTTAAGAAATATTAGAATAATTTAGTTTTCTCAATCAAATATATAAAGATTCAATTAAACAATTGTTTTAAATTTAAGAAATATGTATTAGAAATATTTAACTTTATCCAATCCAACAGATATAGATTTAATTTATCTTAATAGAATAGTTAATAGAAATTTAGTTTTATACAAATAAAAACATTAATTTAATAAAACATGATTCCCATTAAGAAACATCATTAATAGCATCTGATACAAATCTAATCCAAAAAGACATCAATAATTTTCAATACATCATTTTATTAACATTTTACATATCCGTAACTTGCTACTAAAGTGTCAGATTTTTAACATTCTTCTGAGTTTGACATTTTCAGATTTTTTAAAACATTTTTTAACATTTAGTAGCTGGCAAACATTGACATTTTCTTAAATCTGTGGAATTCGACAAGCATTGAATTAGGATTTTTTTTTTTTTTTCCCATCAGAAATCTTTTTTTTTTTATGATGCAACAAATAATATCCACCGGCCAAAAAACAAAAAAAAAAGTTGGAAACAGAACGCAAGTATGGAGTTGTTGCGTACACCGTCATAAAACAATGTAAACTTAAATAAATTGGCAGCATTTAGAACAGCTGATTGCCAAGGCTTGACAGATTATACTACTAAAAATACTGAACCAACTGCCGAACCATAGCCAGCTACTCAAACACAAAATGAATTGCAGGGTAAACATTTGCAGGGATGTGTGGGAACCCTGAATTAAGATCAGGTGGCTGGTCGTCGCTTTTTTTGTTTAATACGCATGCGCAGGCATGCTCGAAATTGTACATTCATCCAAACAAATATTTTTCCGTTGAGCACTTAATGAAAAATATTTATATTCAACAATGTTTTGAACGAAAAAAATATTATTTGAAAAATGATTGTAAACTAAATACAAATAATTGTAAACTAAATTGAAAGACAAATTATTAATTAGATGAGGTACTGCTTGAAAACTTTTTTTCAGTGTATATATATATATATACTACTTGCTGATAATATAAAATTACTGAAATAAAAGGCCACTTATGTGTATTTAACACTCATAACACACTTAAATATACTTATAATATAGCAATTTGTAATAATGTTAAATTAAATGTTTTTCTTTAAAGTACATTAAATCATTATATTTTAATATTTTGTATTGTTGTAAAGAAGTAAACTTACTTTGCTGTGTTGACTAACATATTAATGCTCATGTAAAGCAGGAAATTATAATTTGACCTGCAGTGTGTTATTCAATAAAACATTTTAAGTTAATATATTTGAAATGTACCAAATTGTATCTTCATCATAAACAATATATTTAAAAACATGACATACAATAGAAGTTTTAAGAGCAATAACATATTATAAAGTATAAAGTATATTATAGTGCTTGTCAGTATATTTAGCAGTATATTTGAACCATTTTTCAAAGACAACAGAAGTGATAATTACATTATAAAATTACATATAAATATGTAAGTCCTACTTAATTGGGTCAAAAAGTATTCTAAAGTTGAGCAACTTGCAATTAATTTTAATTTAACTGCAATACATTTTCATTTAATTGCAATTAACTTTCAGTTTGCACTTTAGTATGTATAATTGTTTAAACTATATTGTTTCCCTATTAAGTTTTTCCCTTAAGTTTCAAAAGCCAGATATTTCTTGTTTTACATATTTAGTTTCCATAGTGTAACAGGAGACATCGCTGTATCATTGTCTCAGGTATGACCAAATGGAGGCAGTATTTTCCACTTAGAGACACACACACACACACACACACACACACACACACTGAAAGCCCTCACACTCTCAGAACAATGAGAGGATGAAGATTGGGTTTTAAATTGAACGCCATTGTCTTCTCAGATGCTGCCATCACCACATTGATTTATCTCTCCATATTTTAGTTTGTCCTGGATACAATAGGCCATTATCACAATCCCTTTCCCGCAATTGCCCATTTATTTCTGCATTCATTTCGAAATTTTAATTGATGGCAACTGTTAATGATCCTGTCCAATTAAAAGCCATTAAATGAATGAAATGTTCAGCAGAGTTATTAAAGAAACAGTGCAATACTTGCTGGCACAAACATCTTTTTGCAACATGATATATGAAGTCAATGTTGGAGTCTTTTTAGTTCATGTCACACTGTTTTGAGCAGAGAGACAACAGAGCTGTCAATGACTTCAGACAGGTATGGAGTGTCACGGACTGAAAGACAATTCAAGGGTTCAATTATCGACAGTGTCAGATGTGTGTGTTATAACTCAACAAAAATGCACATTATGATGAGCAGTTTCATGCAGTTTCTAGTCCCTGTCTGACTGATTCAGTTAAGGGGAACCGGGTTGCAAGCAAGGCTTATTTACTATAATGTTTGTTGTTTAAATTTAAATATCATACTATATATACACACTGCAGGTCGAAGGTTTGGAATAAATTATTTTTTTACCATTACCAGAGTTCGAGTCCGAGTCAAGTCTCGAGTCCCGTATTGGAATTTTTTTTTTTTTTTTTTTGGTAGGTATTGAAGTCCATTATATGAAGAAAACATCCTGAAATGTTTTCCTTAAAATACATAATTTAAGAAAAAACGCCATGGATATCCTGGATGGCATTGGGAGGAGTAACTTATTAGGAAATTTTAATTTTTGTGTGAACTAATCCTTTAACATTGTATTACAGAAATACACTCGGCGAAAAAAATAGAAACGTGCATATTACAATGAGTGTGTGTGTGTGAGAGAGAGAGAGTGTGAGTGTGTGTGTGTGTGTGAGTGAGAGAGAGAGAGAGAGAGCGTTTGTGTGTGAGTGACCGAGTGATTTAGCGTGAGTGCGTTTGTATGTGTTCAAGTGAATGTGTGTGTGTGACAGCACGCGCCTGGTCAGAAAGCAACATGTAACGATAAGGGCCGTTCACATATCGCGTCTTTTGCACGCTCAAGTTCGTTATTTCCAATGTACTGTAGGTGCGCGGTATGCACGCTAATAATGGAAGCGTATGCGCGCTCATAACAGCAGCATCCAGGCGCGTCAGCACCGCATCGAGTTAAAAATATCTCCGCTTTTCAGAATGCCGCAAGCGCACCGCGGGTCATGTGACAAGAGCTAACCAATCAGCTTCATCCTTTCTAGAAAGTGCCCGAGCGCTTTGGAAAAAAAGTAAAGTGAAAGTAAATTGAGTGACGTCAGTGAGTGTGTTGTCAAGCAAAGAGAGCGAGCGGTAGCAGTGTCTGTGAGGGAAAATAATAGATCCCGGCCAGTCTTGGGCACAAAACATTTTTTATAACCTTTTTAGTCAAAAACAACTTGTTGAAAGCTCAAGATTTCCGATTTTATATATCCTTGAGACCAAGTCCAAGTACGAGTCATCAGTCCACGAGTCCAAGTCGAGTCACGAGTCCAGAGAATGGAGTCTCGAGTCGGACTCGAGTCCGAGTCCAGGACCCGAGTACTCCATCACTGCCTGCCGGTGCTTGTTTCCGTACTCGAAGCTGAAGTCAGCTGCGCTGCAAGTGCCTTTATAGCTTCCTGGTTGCTACGTCACGTCAGGGACATTCCCCAAAACGTTCGATACAGCGTCTTGTTCCTTCAAGGAACCTGGGTTACATTCGTAACCTTGAGACGTTTTCAGCTAAAAACAAATAACTCTCCCTATTCTGTTGGTACATTATAGAAAAGATGATGCATATTCTTTTGAAGTCGAGTTTTAAAGTCTTCTGAAGAGAATAGTCCTGTTTTTATTCTTAGTAAAGAAACTAAATTAAACATTGACTAATCTCATATAGGGTTGGAACGACACAATGTTGAGTGAATGACTTTTGGGAGAAATAGACGTTTAAAGAGATATCAATAAAAAGGTAATTCTAGCATGGAAACTTACTGTAGTGTTAGATATATTTTATAGATATACAAAATTTGGAAAATACTGTTTTAACTGGCAGTATCTATCAATCAATTTTTATTATGTTTTATTTACAACGTGTTTGCTGTAATTTTGTTATATCTGAAGTGTAAGGAGAATGTCCCTTCAGCATTTGAACAAATAGACTCATTCTACGTTTCCCATTGAAATAACAATTAGGACAAATGACCATCTGATTAAATATTTCCCTCCAAATTTTGGTTTTGTCAAAAGGAGGAAAATTGGCAGGCTTGAATTAAGAGGGGGGCTTAAGGAAATATAATCAGTGGTCTCAAAATAGAGATTTTTTAAAGAGGGGAAATTATGACTGTGGAGCTATTGAAAGCTAATTTAAAAATAATTATGTGTGCTGTTCTCATGACAGTCAGGAATAATTTTTTGGCTCCATGTTCCATAATTTAAGAAAATGATTGTCATTATGTGCGTTTAATCATATTTCTGGTGGTCAGATGACATTGAGGAATGTGGCTCAGACCAGAACAACATAGATGGGTCATGCAAGTCTGTATATTTTATATGAATGCCTTTTCTTCTGAACAATTCTCCATCTGTCAGTCACATATGGCCCTGATCCAGCTCCAGATTTCCTGTTCGGAGATGCCCTGGTCTGTGTGACTTCCTCTCCCTCCTGGTTCTGCTTTATGTTTCATTTCTGCCCATATCGGCATTCCTGATGTTCCTCAAGCATTCCGACCTCAGCAGGGGAGTTACATCAAGAACAGGCTCTTTTCTTTTGCCTCCTGAAAACTGCGCCCATCCTGGCAATCTGCACTGATGAAGAGATGCATGATCGCCAAGCACTGGAGAGTTACTTGCTTACATTTTTCAGGATTGCTATTCTATTCTAAGAATTCAAAATTCAATCTTATTACACTAAATACAGAGCATTGCACACACACAGTGTAATTTAAAATTTTGGGGTCAGCCCATTTTAATTAATGATAATTACATTACATCGTTAGTAATGAAGCTGAAAATTCAGCTTTACCAACACAGGAATACATGAATTTTAAAAGATATTTAAATTGGAATAATATTTCGTAATATTCCTGTTATTTTACTGTAATTTTATTCAAATAAATGCAGCCTTGGTGAGCATATTTAATGGCGATGCTAAGAAAAAAATTCAGATGATCAACACAGGAATAAATTACATTTTAAAATATATTAATATAGCTATTTTAAATTGCAATAATATTTCTCAGTATTCCTGTTTTTACTGTATTTTTATACAAAGAAACGCAGCCTTGGTGAGCATAAGGGACTTCTTTCAAAAACATAAATAAAACCCTCAAACATTTGAATGGAAGTGTGTAAAAACTTTTGCCAGTAAATTGTCTTATCTGCATATTATCATTTTAATATGGGTGGCAGATTTGGACTCATTGCATTAGATAATATGATTTTCTGTAAGTGATTGTGAGCTTATTTTCTAATAAATCAATGAACAGTACAGACAAACTAATATCTGAATGTGAAGAGGGAGATGTTGCCGTTTCTGAATCAGATGCCAAATGCTAAAGCATAACCAAGTGCTAGAAATGTTCTCTTCCAGGTCAAGTATATGTGTGTGGGGCTGGAGAGCAGGGCCCTGGAAGTGCAGAGGCAGTGCTTCAAATACAGATTGTCGGTGGCCTCTGGTGTGATTGCTGACCCAAGGTGAGGCTCTTAGTGATTTATCTCCTCCAGTATCCCCTATCTTCTCTAGGATACAGCCTGTACTGCAGACTGCCTGGGCCTTCGCTGGACCCCGTAGTATATAATATATGGCTGGATTTAAAGTAGGCCTACCAACAAACATCCACAGCGTTCACCTCCATGCTCTAGCATACATCCCAGAACGCCCTTTATTGCAATCACACTGACTTATATTTTCTAGTATATCTTCTTCCTTTATCTTTTGTTCGCCTTTTCACTTTCCCTCCCTCTCTCATGCGCACTCTTCCTCTTTGCTCCAAGCCCCACAGCTGTCTGAAGCTGAGGCTGGCTAATGAGGAAATATCTTCTCAGCTGAGTGGATTCCATGCCAAGAGGAAAACCTGCAGAATCAGCCCAACAGCTTCATCTGTCTAGCGTGTGTGTGTGGGTGTGTGTGTAACGTGCTCGGCTCTGCTCTTAACATATTTCACCGCATGGGACAGCTGCTGACATCCCCATGCCCCGAGATCCTTCTGGAGCAGATTTACAGTGATTTTCAGTGCAATTATACCTGCCAGTTCTGACTGGTAGAGTTGCCCTCCTCAGCACACATGTCTTAATGCTGGGAAGCTGACCAAGGGCCTCCACCTCCAGATGGAGGGTGCTGGGTATAAGACTCACAGTCTTCCCTAGACACATGTCTCAGACTCTGCCTTTCGGATGCCCTACCCTGTGCATGCACCTGCAGCCCTGGACATCATTTACAGTTAGTGAGGAGTGAAAATTAGATCTCAGGCTTGTTGTCCGTCTTCAGGAAGCACTTACGTGTTTCATGTTTGATGGAGATGGGTTTGTGTGCATGTGTGTCCACCCACAGGCAGGACTTTGGGGATCTTTCCAGGCTCGGTGTCAGTCATAGCATGTCTAGATGAGAGTGGGTGACCCCTACAGTAACACCCAGAAACATCTGAGGATGGATTAGAAAAAAGAACATGCACTCATGGACTTTGATCTACTCTGAAGTACTGGCATGTGTTAATGTATACTACAAAGTGAAAATGTGAAGTTGTTACCTTATGAAGCCATTTCTAGTTACTGTGCACCTTCAAAGGATGTGTTCATCCCTCCATTACTAATTCAAAACCATCACATTATAACTAGTACAGACTGCTCGGGTCATTTTCTAGGAGCTTTGGAGTAACGATCCTGCTGAAAAATCCAGCATAAACCAGCATGGTCCAGGCTGGTTTAGGCTGGTTTAGGCTGGTTAGTTCTGGTATAATGCTGGTCTGGTCTGTTCACCAGCACGGTCTTGAAGGGGTGAGAGTGAGTAGGCCAGTTGTCTGTATCCAAGTAGTGTGTTTGGGGACAAGCATTGTTTTTGCTAGCATATTTCTATATTTAATAGATTAATGAGGCAGAAACCATAAAAGATTAAAACATGATTTATTGTAATATATAATTATAACTTTGTAATTACTTTAGCTTTCTCTGTTGACAGTGGGACTGAACGTTTTAGATGATTATATTATTAATCAATTTTATCTGAAGTCTTGAGTAAAAAAAAAAGAAAAAGGAACAAATCTAATAATTTTTGAAATATTGTAAATATTTTAATATATTTATGTTCTGCTTCAAATGATCTGTGCACAAATCAGTTGAAATCAGCTGAAAAGAGCTTGTGTACACTACAAAGAAAATAAAACAGAAAACCAAAATAATAACATTATCATAAATAGTTTGTTCAAAAATAGGGTTATAAGAAATGCTATTGTTAATAAAGAGCTCTTGATAATGAAAGTTCAAAATTTCATTTGCAGTTGATTTCATCTAGAAGCCTTGAGTCAGTTGTAGTTGTGCTGTCTGCTCGTCTCGTCTCTTCTCTTTTTTTCCCGTTCATCTTTATCTTCAGTGATTCTGCTTGTTAACTGCAAGTGCCATCACTAATGGTCAATCTTGTAAAGTGAATCTACTTTATTTCAATAATTTTTTCTATATGGATTAGGATCATTTGATAACTGAGAACTGTTTAACACAGGGTTTTGCTGTGGCATTAAACATTCTTCTTCTTATTATTATTTAATAAAATAATTTATTAAAATAAATTGGATAATTGGTCTGTATTTAACTATGAACACACACAAACACATAACATGATATGATATGTAACGTAGCAACTGTACTTACTGTATGTTGGTGACCAGCAATGCTGGATTTTTGGCAAGGAAGGGGGCTGTGACTGTGTGTCAATGATTTATACAATAGTTCAAAAGAGAGTAAAGTTAATATTGTCTAATTTTTATTTTTGACACAATGTTGCCAGTTTTTTTGTTTTTGTCTGCCACTTAAAAATAGTTCCAAATGAAGCCAAAGCAGACTCATTGCAATGCATGCAAAGTATTGTCATTGAATCATTTGCTGATTCATTCTACTGGTCACCTGTTTTGTTTCTGAATTATTATTATTATTATTTTTTTGAATATATCGAATGAATACGTGAATGATTCAGAGACTCGCTCATAAAGAATCTCTTTTCAGCACTTGAAAGTGGCATAACTATGCAACTTGTAAAATTTCCCCCACTTACACACTGGAACTAATGCAGACAAGCAGGATGACACAACCCACAAAAAGCCCAAAGCCTTTCTCTTAAGTAGGTACTTATTTTGAATAAGTAATTATTTTGTGAACACTAAAAAACTATGCCCTGTGCAAATTACATTCTCCTTGTCATCACACGGCAGTTGCATTACTTCACGCTATTCACAAAAAGGATACACTCTCCTGTATCCTCATGGAATAGTTAAGTATCCATCGTATACATGCTTCAGAATCTCATCAGAAATAGTAGCTCATCCAAATACTTTTTTGGTTACTCTTTTAAGAATACTGTCTATTCGGACATACTTCTTTTGTCACATGCTGTTTTTTGCACACTATATAGTAATGAAGCTTCTGATTTCAAATGAAGCCCCAAAACTTATCAGCACTTTTGAAACACTGCTCAACCAATCATATTTAAGCACTAGAACTAACTGAACAGAGCTTAAAAGATACGTTATTTATCATATTTTAGTTCACACTTTTTATTCTGACTTCTGTAATAGTCATATTGATGTCTAAAGGTAGTATGCATCCTCCGTATCTGATTAATTGAATCTTCTGACCTTTGAACTCTCTCTCTTATAATAGGCTGGGGCCTCTTTGGCTGTGCCATATATCACCCTTAATATCCATCTATATACCTGGCCATAAAAAAAAAAAAAAACCTGAATTGCCTGTCTAAGTTAATCAGAGAGTCTGTAACCAGAGCGAGTCTTGCACTTGACAATTGACAAAGGAGGTTCATGAAGGATGCATGCGAGAGATTTCTACTGTGTTTATGGAAACCATCTTATCTGTGTATTTGCTACCATGTGAGTGGTACGTTGAGCGTGAGCAGGAGAGACAGAGAAAAATAACAGAAAGGGAGAATAACACAGCGAGACAATGCAGGTGAAATCAGGAAGAGAAGGTAATATAAGAGGTGGGGGACGTTGTCTCTAGAAGGGAATAGCAATATCCTCTAGTATCCATACTGTCTCCATACATACTACTCCAACAGTAAACCTATTGTTATTTTTTTAAGGGGCTCATCTCTCATTTTCTGATTAACTTCAACAGTCAGGGCCAGTGTGAAGAATCAGTCTAATTGATGCTCAGTAATGTATTTGTGAACAGAAAGCTGTCCCAGCTGGCCCTACATGATGCCTCTCACAACCAGCTGTTTGAGGTTTGTGTATGGCTCAACGGAGAGCTCGGTTATTGCGATCATTACCAATTTGTGTCCTGAACGATTTTACGACTTCGCCGGGGTGAATGAGGCATGGTTTAGTGGAAAGGAAATACACCTGAACAGTGCACATTTGATTAGATTAAACATACAGGGTGGGTGGGAAGTACATATGCTCCAACATATTGCTCAGTGATTCTTTTGTAGACCACGCAAGTCTGGCTGGTGTCATTTTCTGATCCCGTTCAACTCAATTACATTTAATTTAAGTTTATTTGTATATTGCTTTACACAATACAAATAATTTCAAAGCAACTTTACTTACCCATTCTTACCCATTTTCCTTTTGAAGGTTAGTTTTATGGCCTTGTTTTCCTTTAGAAGGTGAGCTATCTGGCAGTGTTGTAGTACTACAGACTACAACACTAAATACAACATTGTAGACTATTACTCAAGTCCATATTTTCATGGTCTTGGCCTTGTAATGGACTCAGGAGCATTTGAACTCAGTCTTGACTCAATCTAAAGCCAACAGTCATCTGTGCCGACTCGTGCATATGATCCACTCTGTGCTATCATTTTTTCTGGTACAGAGCATATTTGCGTAATACTTGAAGTGCTTCATTTACCTTAAAGAAAGGCTATTTGTCTGAATTAATTAGTTCTCTGTCTTGACTCTGACTCAACTCTCTTCTGGTCTTGGTCTTGACTTTAACTCAACCTACTTAGGTCTCAGCATGGACTCATACTTGAATTAGCTGGTCTAGACTACAAAACTGCTGTACGGCCAAAAGCATATTGGGAGCAATAAACTACAGCCATGCTTTCCACAAGATGCTGGAATATGGATGCAGTTATTTGATCCCATTAAGGCAATTTACAAAACAAAACCCAAAATTTCCTGCAACTCTAGTGACGGATCCTCTGGTATTGTACATTTTTCTCCATCTTGAGTTACCAAATACAACAGGAAGGTCCAGTCCTGCTCCTGAAGTATCATTGTTCTACAGAGTGTAGCTCCAACTTTCCCCAACACACTTGCCTGGGAGTTTTTAGCAATCCTGAAAACCTTGATTAGGTGGTTCAGGTTTATTAGGAGCTAAATTTCAGGATGATGGCCCTCCAGGAGCAGGATTTAACACCCCTGAAACAGGATATTTGGGAAACTATAGTTTTTACAGAAGGTTTCACCAGTCTAGAAGAACCCCAGAATGGTTATTTTTACAGTGATGCATCTCCGTCACTCTATCGCTGTCTTGACTCTAGGCCTAGACTGATGAATAATAAACAGGCTTGCCTCTCAATATTGCTCACCGTAGGTCCAGAGATGACAACCCAGCTGGAAGGTGTCCATTTATCTGGTGTAGACAGAGGGGCTCCACCATCAGCTAGCGCTCACATGGAACACAGTCCCCAGGCCCCACTCTGACAGTTCCCATCTCTTGTGCCCTTTCCAGTCAGCAAGCAGACACTGAACAGCCAGCACACATCCATATTAATAGGGCAATGCTGAATGTCATGTTTACCTGTCAAGGTCATGATTAGTATGAAGTGTTATCAGGTATGTAAGTAACCCCCCACCACCAGCACCAGTGCCACCACCCTTAAACTGTCACCTTCACGAGCGTCTCGAAACGAGAACAGTCAACAAAACCATCTACCAGAAGAGCCTTTGATTCTCCGTCTCTATTTATTCTAATGTATCTTGGCATTACAACAGTAGCTCATAATGAATTCTGATAAATTAAAGGTTTTATTGTTCGGCTGCCATCGCTGTCTTTGATCAACATGCCAATTACGGAGGGTAATTTTCCTGCTCTCTTTTCTCCTCTCTTAAGAGGTTTTCTGCCAAGTGGAGGGAGTTGACGCCCGCTTGACAGATTCTTTTTTAATTCTCTTTTTTTTCCCCTTTCTGTTTTATCATTACAGTTACACACGCTCAGGAATTCCATTGTCTTTCACCCCTAGTTCCGTAAAAGAAGTAAGAGAAAAGAAAATCAGTTGACTCAATTGGGAATGTCACAGAGGAATCTTTAACCTGAATGGAAGCGTTTTGACTCCTCTTATATGAAATGACAGATGAGGACGCAGTCTGTCTTCATCGAGGTAGATGTACACAGACAAGTGTGCCTCTCCCCTAACTAGTGCATGGATCTAAAAATAAGAAAATAAAACAAACTAACATGCTGGGGGCAGATGGGAGATGGAGGGGTGCTTTTTTCATAAACAATATATGAGGTGCTTTTTGCAAGTCAAATCCTTAAAGATTCACTGTTTGCTTTCTCTTCTCAGAATCTTTTAAAATGCACTACTGCGTGCCAAAGGAAATGGCAGGGAAACATCAGAGCGGGCAGGCAGTGTGCGTGTGTGTATATGCACAGTGTATTAATAAACAGAAAACAACGCATTAACAATATAACAGCTGACATAAAGATTGCCGCCTTGCCTGTGCACCCTGTGCGCTCAGTTCTCTCTTTTTACCCAAAGTGGCCCTGGAGAAGTTTGCCAAAGTAAATTCACTCCTTTGCATGGTCAAACTCCCATCTGCACCCTTACACGGCTGTGGTCTTATGCAACTAGCAATAGCATGCTCCCGTAGAAGCTTCCAGAATCTGTGCAATACCACAGGAGAATGTCCAATAATTAGGTTGTACCATTAGCCCCCACTGGCCCGTACCAACCCACCCTCACACGTCACTGTTAAAAGTGGAGATGAGTTGTAACTGGCAGTTGTGCAGTGACCTGTGTGCATCAAAACATCCTTTCTTTATTGGGTTGTCTCCTGTCCACACTAATGGCCACAGGGGGCTGAGCCTCGACTTCACTTGACCAGCCCTCACAAAGCCAGGTCTCCAGAGCCGACAGGCGGAACGGAAATCGCGTTATCCTACCCCAAACAAAAATAAGTACACACATACCCACAGAAATTGTGCATTTCTCTTGCTTTCTGCCCACAGATCAGTGGTAGGTGTCAACTTGGCTCATTATTATTTACTAGCAATTGTCATCGGGGTGACATGTCACCTATATAAAGAAAAGTCTTATGCCTAAGCCACGGATTTAATAACTGTCAGATCAACAAATTTCCTATTTTTCAGCCTCATTTGCAAGAGAAAAGAGTGTGACATTGCATGGCTAATTTCTTATTTGAAAATGTTAACCATTATTACTTATCAAATTATTAAAACATTTATTTTATATATATATATATATATATATATATATATATATATATATATATATATATATATATGTATATATATATATATACATACATTTATGTTTTAAATATAAATTACCTTTTTGTTTCTTATTTTATTCAAACACTCAAATTACTACTCTATCACTCACATTAACGCAATTTATTATTATTATAATTATCATAAGTAGTAATAGTAGTAATAGTAGTAGAAGTATTTATATCTTTATTTATTGACATAGTAATGCCATGTCCAAAAAATCTGTTAAAAAAAGATTCATAATAACATTCATATATTGGTAGCACTTTATTTTACAGTACGTGTACTAACATGTACTTATAGTGTATTTACAGTTTTTATCTAAGAAAGTTCTGGTAATACAGGGTAACTACATGGTGTAGGGTTAGGTTTAGGGTTAGTACCTAGTTATTACATAGTTATTGTAATTACTATAATAAGTACATAGTATGTACATGAGGAACAGGACTTTAAAATAAAGTGGTACCGCGCTATTATACCATTACTTTACCTGATACTTTTTTTTTAAGGATCCAAATTCAGAGTTCTAATCACTTACTTATTTCCATGTCATGACTGATAAATAATTTAATACTACCAGTTTAATTCCCTACATTTACCTGACTTAAGGGGATGTCATTATGTTTTCACTTATGAGCCTTTAGACTCAATAAAGAGTGCTGGCAATGTTCCAGTGTGGACCAAACATCTTTTTATCTACTGGCTTTGTTAGACTTTCCTTCATGTGTCCATTTGAATAAGCTTAGTATTAAAGATTGAGCAGCCTTGGTCAGTCCACAACAGTGACACACACACACACACACACACACACACAATCTAATGCCCTTTTAACAGTGGAAATGTAGGCCGCTGAAACTGGCAGAGTGATTGCCCTTAGGCCTGGAAGAGCAAGGAATTGAAGATGAATTAAAAATACATTAGCCATCATCATGGCTCGGGCCCATTGACATGTTATATTTTTTTCTTTCTCTCTGTATTTTGATGGCCTCTTTTCATTTACTTAGGCTGCCCTATGCCAGGAGGTATAGCTGCTCATTTCCACAGTACCCTGAACAATACTTCCACTTAAACACACATACACACACACACACACACACCATCGATCTCTCGCACATTATTTGCTGGGTGATGAACATCCTCCCTTTGGAGCATCACAGCAGGTGGAAGCTGCAGCCCCTCAGCCAAGTTTTTTTTTTTCTTTTTTTAATCCATCTCAACTTCCATGTCATTTTTTCCTCTCTTTAATTGATACACAGCCCAATGCTGGTGCCCAGTACAGCATTATAAGGCTTCTCCTCCAATAGACCCTTATCCTCCTCTAATAGGCGTCTCTCTCCTCTGAGGCCCTCAGCTGTGTCTGGCCACTGTTCTTCTCTGCACTGAGGCATCTCTGCGTAGCCCATTAGTTCTCTCTCCCTCCTCAAGTCCGGGCCCTACATCACCACCCATGTGTACCTTGGCCATATTAAGAGGGATGCTTCCATGGTAAACATTCATCTCACAGGTTTTCTGTTTTCTGAGGTGTGTATGGTGAGGAGATACTGTCTTCGGTGAAGTTTCTCTGCTCGCTGTAGTTCAGGGAGGTATCAAATGCTGTAGGGATTTTTTTAAACTATTCGTCACCTCTATACTTTGCGTTGGTAATCAACTGGGATCTTAACTAGGTTTTGTTGTTGTATTTGTTGTGGTTGCACATTGTCATTTGGGTGGGGGTGAGGGGGTTGTTCTGTCTTCTAGTGAAACAACCAAACAAAAAAGGCATTCCTGGCAGATATGCTCCTTTTTTAAGTCATTTGGGTAAAAAGTGCTGAAGTGCTATGAGGACCAAAAAAGTGTTTTGAAGTGTTTGAGCAGAAATCCAACATATTGACCCTTACTATAATGCAAATTTCACATAATAAATAACACCTTCAAAAATGGACATTTCATCAACAGGGCTGATTCTGGAATATTTTTATATGATTTGTTATACTGAACCTCAAACTGAAATATTCTAGCACAGTGATTCTCAACTTTCAAGGTCCTCTATTGTCAAAGTGAATATTTGAAGGCCTCTTACACACAAGTGAGGATTTTTCCTTTTGTACTTTTCCTCAAATATAACAAAGATGTTTCTTTTTTAAATGGTTGGTGATTAAAATGCATTAATATTAATATGTTACTGCAGAAATATTTGTATCTAGTCATTCTGATCCACTATAGTCTATATATTTTGAAAACTAAAAAAAGTACAAAAAATAGTAAATTAAATCTCAGAAGAGCTTTGTTGTTGGAGTGGGTGGGAGGGCAGGTATTTCCGAGGAGTAGGCACCGGAGGGCACTTTTGAGGAGCAGGCACTGGAGGGTCGGAAGCCCCCTCAGGGCTGGATGAGGGAACCAAGGACGAAGGAGGGCTGGATGCGACAAGTGGAGATGACAGAGAGACGGGAGGAGACAGTTCAATCTCCAGGTCAAAGTCCCAGTCTTTTAGATCCCCCTCCTTGCTTTGGCCCTTTCAGCATTCCATACTCAGCTCAACCTCAGCTGCGCTGCAGGAGGTGGAGCTCCTCTCCGCGCTCACACCATCCATGGCTTGCTCCCTCATGCTGGGCATTGTCGCCAGATCTTGCAACTGTTCTCACGGGTTGGGCTCAACTTCTGAGGGTGATCCTCTGCTCAGTCGCTTGGACTTGTACTGGCTCGCAGATTGCGGTGGGAAATGGCTCTGTCATCGGTGGACTCAGGCTGATGCTCTGTACCATGTATAGATGGTGGGCTGGGCTCTGGGTCAGGAATAGCTCACACAAAGGTGGTGAAATTAGCACGGAGACCGTCCTTGAATGGTGTCGTATAAGGCACGGAGCACATCATCCGGGTAGTTGGTCAGGCTTGCCAGGACCATGAACAGTCTGATGTAGGCCCCCGAGCGATTTCTCCCCCTGCTCAAGCAGAAGGAAGAGTTATTCTGGGCGAAGGATGGGATCCATGGGACACAACGGAAACAAAAGGAATGGGAAAAACTGGAAAACAAATTGAAGGGAAACAAACGGAGTTAACTGCCTTGGTCTGGTCTTCTGTCACAATTCACTGTGGGAGGAATGAGAGAGAAACCTGGAGTACAGGCAAAAGTCTTTAATCTAGGAATCACAGGGGAATACAGAACATCCAACAAGTAGACCTGGTAAAGACAAGCTGAACCGACTAGGACTTTTATACAGGGGATGATTGGAGAAACACAGGTGTAAGGGAAGACTAATTAAACTAAACAAGGATAGGAACATAACCAAATAAAGAGACACAGGAAGGACTATGGGGGCAAAACAGGAACAAAATTCTGACAACTAAGGACCGCTGCAGCCCCAAAAAACACAAAGAGACCAAAGAAGTGAAAAAGACATGTCACACCTGACACAGAGATACTGAAAAAGTCAGTGCACCATTTGAATCCTCACCAATGCGTACATCGATAGATTGGCAAAGCAGTTTGTTCTACCAAATTTAACAATGATATATCATCATCACAACTTTCGGGGGAGATCTATAAAATCAATGGCTCCACAAGTTGAACGCGATTAGTATTACTTACATGCTGAGAGGGTGTTAAAGCTCTTGGGTATGGATTGGAGTGGCGGCTCGGATCAATGACATTTGTGGACACTAAGCTCAATAACAAGTCCTTCCAAGAACTGGAAGAGGAAGAAGAAAGAAAAAGATGTGAAAAGCAAATTTGCCAAGAGAGGAGCTAATATCCTGTATGCGCTTGGCTGAACATGAGCAAAAGAAAGAGAGGAGCAGGAAAAGAGAGAAATTGAGGCAGTGAAGAGGTAGAGAGACAGCCAAGGGGTGCGAGTATGGATTCCTTTCCTTTTAATTGTATCAATAGAGTTCTTGGTGACTTTATTGATAATGTGCCTTCATGAGTATTGGCAGATGGACAAAACAAATTAACTGAACCATCAGTGTGAATCAGAACTACTGTACCGCCCCTCAATACTAACTGAATTGGGACTGATCTGTCATTTAAGATGCATATACAGTACATTACATCTTTGTTAGAGACAAGTGTGTATGCTCAAAGTGGAGGGAATTATTAATTGAATTCAGACGGACAGATGGTCCATGTGCCAGGTTATTCTTTCTGTGTGTGTTCGTACAGAAGGTAAGAGGGGGTGTGCAGATGCTGTAAGTTGATCTGCAAAAGTCAAATTTCCTGTTTGTGCTGAAGACTGTTTGGTCCTGACAACATGACAAAGGATGACGTGCTTAGATAATGGAGATGTTTGCCCATGGGATAGCATTAATCATGAGAAGAATGACCAATAGCTGCTTCAAGATGAAACAAGTTAAGCAGGACTGATACAACACAAGCTGCTGTTCAATAAATGTCCAACTGGACAGTTATTTTGATAAGTTTTATAGAATTGTGCACCCTCAAGTCCAGCTATACTTCAATATATGTGAATAAGTAAATACAAGTAAAGTAAAAGTAAAAGTAAAATATAACTAAATATATGTTGCTGTAAAAAAATAAAAAAAAAATAAAAAAAAAACTTTTAAAGAAAGTCTCTTAGGCTTACAAAGACTGCATTTATTTGATCAAAAAATAAAGTAGAAAAACAGTAATATTGTGAAATATCATTTTGATTTAAAATAAAATTGTTTTCTATTTGCATATATACATATATATAATGATATACCTATACAAATATATACACATACACAAACACACATACATACATACATATACAGTGTTTATATATGTAATAATATGTAATTTTTTTCAGGATTCTTTGATGAATTGAAATTTCAAAAGAACAGAATTTATTTGAAATAAAAGTAAAATCTTTTGCAACATTACAACTCTCTTTAATCTAACTTTTGAACTATACACTGCATCTTTGCTGAATGAAAGTAGAAACTGACGTCTTAATACAAACTTCTTAACTTCACAATTTTCCCATGAATATGATAATATTAAAATGGCTAGGGCCAGAAGTCAAAATGACCCAATGCAGGCTATACCATATACAGTACCATCATTCTCTGTTATTTCACTGGGATCATGGCACGATTCAGGAAAGAAAATCTAATTTAAAAATAAAAAATTCAGAGCACTTGTGTTGTATATAAACCCCTGATAACTATAATAAGTACTACCCTGATAAACTATAATTTTCATAATATTTTGAGACCATTAAGTGAAGCAAAAAAGCACAGCGAAGACAGAAAATAAACGAATCACAGCTTAAATCATTTTAATATTTAATATTTGCTAACATCTACTACAATGAAGTCCTTGAATTAGATTAATAAGAGAACTTGACAAAGGGCAGATAAACTGTTTTCACAAAATACTGCCAAGAAGAGATTTCACTCTTCTGAAGATAATTTGCTCTATTAATTATGAGTTTTACATTTGTAAAGCCCCAGATCAATCACCGGTACTAAAGCACGAGTGGCTCCCATTTGCATATAAAATGCATTTCTCCATCTGTCAAGTCACTCAGAGTGAAAAGCTTTTCTTTTTCCATCTTTTTTTTCTTTCTCTTTTTGTTGGGGACCGGTCTGTTTGCTCTTTGATTACACATTCAGACACTGACCAGGCCCTTGTCCAAACAGCACTACTGGAGAGCAGCTAGAGAAGAGTAGTCAAACATCTCTCCTTCCCTGGAGTACAACCTCACTTCACTGTGGTGGGGTGCCCATACACACGGCCAACACAACAAAAGTGAGAGACACGGGGGGGGGGGGGGGGGGGGGAAGCGAAAGACGGTGAGGCAAAGAGCAAAAAAAGAGAGGAGAGCTTGAAAGACGGACCCTGGAAGAGTTCTATTGAGAGCCTCATAACTGCCTCAAATGGGGCCAGTCTTTGTCTTTCTTTCTTTTTAGTCTTTCCCCTGTTTTGATAAAGATGAGAGACGGAGTGAGCAAAAATAAAAGGTGGTGTAATTAAACAGCCTAATGAGTTTGGGGGGCTTTTGTGACCGCCGAGGGTTCTTAAAGCAAAGGGTGTATTTTATGGCTGGAAAATCTTCTTTTTCAATACTGTCAAAGAAGTTTCTTGCAGAGTAGTTATCACAGCACGTCAAATTGCTCTAGCTTGAGAAATAATTTGGATTTTTTTCTCCTCCTCACAGAGTGCTCCGAAACAAAAGGCACCCCTCTGGTCTAATTTGCCTTGGTAGGGTCCCTCTGGGTGGGGGGTCCGCATGGACAGAGAGAGCCCTGTCTTCTCACTGGAGGATTAGAGGGCCGGGAGGGGAGGAGGTGAGGAGGGGGGTTGAGGGGTGACAGAGTCCCCTTGCAATTTCCCCCAAAATGCTGCAATTGTCTCTGAGCTTGAACAGGGCAAAGCAACAACGCTCATTTTCCCCTCCATTCATTATCTCTCCTGTATTTACTTATCTTTGTCTCAAAAAAAAAAAAAAAAAATCAAAGTGTTTAAAGGGCCTCTTTCATGTTAAGAAAGGTTTTTAACAGTGCATTTCGCTCTGACACGGCTTTGTTAAAGCCAAGGGAGTGCTTATGCTTGGAAGACAGTATGAATAGCAAATGAGTACTTTTCCACTTTTCTTTGGTATTATATACTGAATTAGATCCTTGATTTCTTCAAATTACATTTCCCAAGGGCCCCTGTATAATGTGCTCCTTTTGGGCTGCGATGTACAATTTTATGATGTCAAATTAGCACAAAGAAAATTACACCATTCTTCCTGGAGAAGGCGCCTTACGTGGTATTTCCACAGCTTTTAATGATTTATATATTTCTTTGAAAATAATTCCTCTCATCAGACATCCTTGGCTCAAGAGCACTTGGCAGGAGCTTATAAAAGTGATCTAGCTGCACAGGATTTACATGCTAATAAATGCAGGCCAAGGGGGAAAATATATCCTTTTCTGTTTACAATAAAATAAACTTAATTGACACTGTCATTCCAAATGAACGTCAGAGCCCAAATGCTCAATTGTAGCCGGCTTTGCTTTTTTTCTCTGAATGATTTCCAAGAAATTATTGCTGCCAGCCTCATGCTAGCAAGATTAAAAGCATGATTTCTGTAGTGCTGGAGATGTGGAGACAATGTCTTAAACTTCGAATGAACATAAACTTTTTTTTTTTTTTTGGAAAAACGAAAAGAGTTACATACTCTATGAGTGCTGCTAAAAGTTCTGCTTGGTCTGAAGAATCTCAGGATGCTAGTGTAGCATATTGCAAATTCTCCAGCGAACCGTGTCCTCAACAGGTGCCATGCGTTTGTCTAGCTCTCGGAACGCACACTTTATTGAAGATGTTTATGACAAAAATTTGAATATGTACAGTTTAAAGGTCTCTTTCCTTCCCCTGATTCCCATTTGCACACGCAGCCAAGTGAAATGGAGTTTGCTCTTATCTTTTCAAAGCCAGATGATTCTGTTTTTGCTTCATTATTATATTTATACTGATACGTGTTGGCTGAACCACTACGCTGAGGAGGTTTGAATTTTCAAAGACGGACCTTGAAATTGAATGGTGGATGAGGCTTGAGCTAGCATGAACAATGTTTAATTCTACAAAGAGGGAACAAAATAACAATACACATTCCTGCGAGAAACTGAAGGCCTCAAGAGCAATGAGTTAAAAGAACACAGATTAAAACAATTTGTTTTCCAATAACAAATGTACTGCACAAACTAAAATGCCCACGCTTGCTCATTTATTGTTTCAGCTCGAAGACAATAGGGCTCAAGAAGCTGAGCAATCTGTGTCAGGGTTGCCTCTATTAGCATTTTTTTTTTTTTCTTGATGGCTATAGAAAGGACTGGATCGCTTATGATGCTACCTAAAATGTCAGTCCCGTATCACAGTGAAAAGAGGAATTGTTTATTCGGCGAATAAACAAGTGCTGTAGTGAGTGCTGTAGCTAACTGGAGTGAACTCTGTAAAACATTATTGTGAAAAACACCACCCCATCCAACTTAATTACTGCTATTCTTGTAGTAATACGTGGCTGATTTGAGAGACATAATTAGGTGGGATATTGAGAGAGGCCTCTGGGGTCCCGGACCTCATGGATCAGAAAGACTGAGAGATAGACAGAGATATAGAAATATAGATAGTTAGATTGAGACCGAGTGAGAGAGATAGAGAGATGCCATATTCTCAAATTATTCTGGGGGGCGAGTGCTCCCAGGCAGCTTATTCAGCTAAGGCCTGGTAATTAAATTATAATTTAACCTGCTGACTCTAGAGCAAGAAGGCCCCGGCTGGGCTGGGAGTGGGAGATCACTGACAGGATTTATGCTTAATGAAATAATAAAGCAACAGCGGGAGCAAGACTGCTCAAATGATTCTGAATACGCTTATGTTTGTGTGTGTGTGCATAAAAGTTTGTGTATTTGTTTTAGCTATAACTGCAGGTGCCTTTCTTTTCCCTATTGTTCTATTCTCACCTTGCGGTAGATAACACGTTCCCTCTGGTGAGAAAGGGTGAGATTAAGGGAAACGATATTAGGAGAAGTGTGAGAGAAAGAGAGCATGCACAGCGCCATTTCAAGGCAGTGCCTCTCCTCCACGGCGAAGGCTGGTAAGATGGACTCCCTCCTCAGCGTGAGCCCTCACTAACCCAGCCTCTGGCTCATTAACCCCCACACCCCACCCCACCCCGACCCAGCACTGGTCTGCCTGACCGACAGCTCTAGTTAGTGGTCCCTTTGAGCACAGAGAGAGAAAGTAGCTGGAGCACAAATGACAGGTGCAGTTAAAATGGTGCGACACAGAAAGGCTTCATATACCATGCACTGGAGTCCAAAATCAGGAAACCAGACTTGAAAATCTCATGGCATTATTAATTCAATTGTAATTGCAATATAAATATATTCATGCCAACTTTTATCTATATCAAAACGCCACTTCTGTGCCGCCTCTGCAGTGAAACAACAACAACAACCTTTTTTTTAACCCTAGTGTGCTTGCTTTTAAATATTTAGTAGCCTATCTGACTGTCGTGGGAGCAGGTTGTAGAAAACAGAGTCACTCATTGTCCATACTGTTGTTGTGTGAATGTTTTCATGTTTTGGTGGCCACTTTGCTCGGCTGGGGCTGTGATGTTTGGATTTCACTCATCTCTCTCTCCAGCAGCTGATTTGCATCTTTCAGCTCACCTCCTCACCCAATCTCTCCTCCGCCTTTTTATCTGTGTCTGCCCACCACCTTCAGTCCAGCCTCATGTATAAAGTAATCAGATTTTCCCAGCAGCTCCCGGATAGAAAGAGATGGATATGAGAGAAAGGATGGGAGGGAACGGGGAGAGATGGAGGGGACTTAATAGATCAATTTATGCTGCTCTGGAGAGGGACGGCTCTGGCCAAGACCCTCTTCCATTCTTTTTTCTTTCTACACATCCATCTCTTCCTCTGACTTTCGCTTTGTCTTACGCTCAGTCTGTCTCTAGTGAAAGTTTGTTGACATGGCTTCCCTCAACAGGCTGTCTTTAAGCTCGGCACACACCGTCTGTTGTTTTTGTGCGATTTCATATGTGCAAATAAACAGCATGCACGAATGTGTAGGTGAGATGTGCCGTGGCTAAACGCACACACACAAACACAAATGCATTTTCAAGCTGCGCGTTGATGCCGCCATTATTCAGAACTTTCCTCAAACACACTTGAATATTTTGCTGTGAGAAGGTGAACAGTACCATTATAATTCACTTCACCCCCAGCATTCATTATCCATAGCCAGCCTTCAATGCCGGGCCTATCTGATGATTATTAAAAGGATTATCAATGGCAGAGTTATAATTAGCGGTAATGGAAGGCGAGCAGTTGCTTCTGCCATAGTAATTATTGATGCAGATCAGAGGGGATTAAACTTCATAATGTAGAGACTGCTCTGAGGCAAAGTGACGTGGTGCTTCCTGATCTTTTGGAATTTGCTGAGTTCTCTGAGAATTGCAAAGCCTCTCTTTGTCTTTGTCTATATCCACTTGACTATTTGAGCTTGGGAGATTTCAGCAGGCAGACAGCTTGTCTTCAGGCCAGCGAAAAGCATGGCGAAACCACTCACCGCCGGGCCTTTTCTCATCAGAGAGAATACTTGAATGGCAAATTACTTTACACTCAAATACGTTCTGCCAGGCCTGTTGGCAGAAAAGACGATTTTACAGATTTGCCAGTTCCTGACCAGATTAGTGAAAAAAAAAAATGTTTTGGGTTCTTCAGATGTGTTGGTCGAACATTTGGCTGTTCGTTAATATCAAAGCATTGCCATATCACCAATCCACACTGCTTTAATAAATCTGCAGATTTTACAATCAATTCATTCTTTCTGCTTTGTTATTTTTGTTCTGCAATCCCACCATGCAGAAATAATGCATTCAAAGAGTGCTTTGTGTGACATTGTTGAGATCTCTTTTGAAGGAGATACACATGAGTCTTTTTTTTTCTCTGAAGAAAAATATGAGAATGAGAAAGTGGAATGTGTAATTTCTTCACCAAACACAATTTCAAAAATAAAGAAATAAATAAAATAAAAATAACTGTTTTCAAATAAGTTTCCTAGCATTTCATTTGACTGCATTGGTCAAATAAAAAGATAGTCCTGCCATTCAGAGGATTTGTTGTGGTGTATTTTCAGATGTGTCAAGGAATTTGGATAGAGTTGTCGTATTCCTCTTGTTAAGACACTCCTGAGGCGTCTTACCTGGGCTAAGGAGAAGAAGAACTGGACTGTTGCCCAGTGGTCCAAAATCATCTTTTCAGATGAGAGCAAGTTTTGTATTTCATTTGAAACCAAGGTCCTAGAATCTGGAGGTAAAGTGGAGAAGCTCATAGCCCAAGTAGCTTGAAGTCCAGTGTTAAGGGATGCAATGTCATCTCCTGGTGTTGGTTCATTGTGTTTTTTGAAAACCAAAGTCACTGCACCCATTTACCAAGAAGTTTTGGAGCTTCTCATGCTTCCTTCTGCTGACCAGCTTTCTGAAGATGCTGATTTCATTTTCCAGCAGGATTTGGCACCTGCCCACACTGCCAAACACCAAAAGTTGGTTAAATGACCATGGTGTTGGTGTGCTTGACTGTCCAGCAAACTCAACAGACCTGAACCCCAGAGAGAATCTATGGATATTATCAAGAGGAATATGAGAAACAAGAGACCAAACAAAGCAGATGAGCTGAAGGCCACTGTCAAAGAAACCTGGGCTTCAATACCACCTCAGCAGAGCCACAAACTGATCACCTCCATGCCACGCTGAATTGAGGCAGTAATTAAAGCAAAAGGAGCCCCTACCAAGTATTGAGTACATGTACAGTAAATGAACATACTCTCCAGAAGGCCAACAATTCACTAAAAATGTTTTTTATTGGTCTTATGAAGTATTATAATTTGTCAAGAATTTTTTTTTTTTTTTTTAAGTGAGCCAAAATCATCACAATTAAAAGAACCAAAGACTTCAACTACTTTAGACTGTGTGCATTGAATTTATTTAATACACGAGTTTCACAATTTGAGTTGAATTACTGAAATAAATGAATTTTTCCACGACATTCTAATTTATTGAGATGCACCTTTAAATGTAATTTTAAGGTAAATTATTTTTTTATCATGTATATATTTTTTATACAAACAAACAAATAAAAATGTCTAAAATATACAGTATATACAATATATAATTATGATTTTCTCAACAAAGAAGTCTTTTAACCTCATCAAGGCTGTGTCTATCTGAACAGCAGTAAAAGCAAGAATATTGTGAAATATTATTATAATTTAGCTGTTTTCTATTTTAATATATTTTAGATTTATTTGTGTGATGGTAGAGCTGAATTTTCAGCATCATTACTCCAGTCTTCAGTGTCACATGATGTTTCAGAAATCATTCTAATATGCTGATTTGGTTCTCATGAGCCATTTAGTTGGAAAGAGCTTTGCATGTTAATATTTTTTGTGGAAACCATGTTTTTTCAGGCATCGTGGATGAATAGGAAGCTCAAAACACACAGAATTTATTTGAAATAAAAATGTTTTGTACTTAAACTAAAAATAGTCGCTGTCACTTTTAATCAATTCAATGAGCCGTTGCTGAATAAAAAAGTATACATTTCTTAAAAAACAAAACAAAAGTAATTTGTGAATAAATTATTAAATAAGACAAAAAATGATCAATGACACTCCAAGAGATAACATTTGGGCAAAAGTATCTATTTGTGCTCAGTAGAAGAAATAATAGATTTTAAAGACATCTTATTCTCTTTATAACCCAATTTTATAAAGCTCACAGTAGCTTATGCTCAACAATATGCGGCCTCCTGACTGACAGGATGAGTATTTGTAGATTTGAGCTAGTGGTCAAGCAAAGCTTATTTTAAATCCATTGAGGGCACGGAGGAACATCTGTTCCCATCAGCAGAATCTTACTGCATTCTAGGCCCTGCATGTGTTATTAATGCAATATTTAGATGTCAAGCATAGCCGAAAAGCTGCTGTGGAGGCCCGTATGCACGCGAGTCCGTGAGCTACGCTGAAGCTGTATATCAAGTATCTGATTTCTTGAGCATCAGAGTGATGGACGCTGAGCGTCTCACACTTTCTACACGCTCTCAGACTGATGGTGGCACAGTGAGTGTATTCACAGGCAGTCCATCTCTATTGCAGCTGTGTCACATGGTACAGAGGAGATATTTTTGCTCTTAAGTGCTTTCTTAAAACAGCGATTTGACCAATACATCAGGGATAATGTTTGATTGAGGACTCAATATAGTGCTTTATTGATAGCACACAATTTGTTGCATGCAGATGATTACCTGAGATATGATGAATATCTAAGCATGTCCTGATGGATATTTTTCATACTGCGACTGACACAAACCTACTTATTACATTCCTTGCATTATAATAGCATAGTGTGATTATTTCTCAAGTGCTACAATTAGCTCAAAATTGCTTCCATCTTTCTGATTATGTCAATGTGTCAAGACCAGCAAGCGAATATTTGATCTGATCCATTTTTATTTGATAAGAAATACTGTAAACACTGTGATAATGTGAAATTTATTATATATGTATATATATATATATATATATATATATATATATATATATATATATATATATATATATATATATATATATATATATATTTTTTTTTTTTTTAAATGTAATTTATTCCTTTGATGCAAAGCTGAATTCTCAGCACCATTACACCAGTCTTCAGTGTCACACGATCCTTCAGAAACATTTTCTAATGGTGATTTGCTGCTCCTAAAAAATATTTTAATTATCAGTGTTGAAAACAGTTGTGCTGCCTTAATATTTTTGTGAAAACCATAATACTTTTTATTTATTTTATGGATAAAACGCTCAAAAGAACACCATTTATTTAAAATAGAATTATTTTGTATCATAATGAATTTAATATCACTTTTGATCAATTTTCTTGCTGAATTAAAAAAGAAAAAAAAATTCCTAAAATATATATAAAAAAACTTTTCAAGTGTAGTTTGTG
The DNA here is from genome assembly GCF_003368295.1 of Carassius auratus. Lineage (NCBI taxonomy): Eukaryota > Metazoa > Chordata > Actinopteri > Cypriniformes > Cyprinidae > Carassius > Carassius auratus. The sequence continues at coordinate 21,935,461 of NC_039274.1, forward strand.
CATAGACACACACATTTAAATAACATTTAATTTCAGTTATTTTACATGTGATTTTTAATGCATTTCCAGATTAATAAACATATATATTAATTCGGTTGATCCATCTTTATTATAGTGTTTTATTGACTGCACACAATTTGTTGCACAGAGATGATTACCAGAGATATGATGAGTATCTTGTTCTGATGGATATTTTTTTGCACAAGTATACATATTACATATGTAATTGTCTCTTTGTTGATTATTTCACAAGCACAATAATTAGCTCAACATGGTTTCCATCTTCCTGTCGATCTATGCTCACGGGACCAGAGAGCGAATATTCATCAGTCTGATCCATCTCACCCAGCTATTCTGAGGTTTAGCGGCACCTCTTCCCCTTTCAGTGCTAATCTGAATAACATCAGGCTCAGTGTGGTTGGAAAAGAGTGAAATGTCGCTCAAAAATAACCCACTTTTCACAAACATGGTTTCATATTCAATAATTTAGTTTGTACTGGATGTTGCGGGAACACATGCTATGTGTGTTTGTCTATTCCTGCTCTGTACACGTGTATGTTTTTCTCATTGGTTTGCTGTTTTGCTTGCTTTCTCCACTATTGCTTTTAAAGACCCACCACCCTTCAGTCATTCAAAGCCGTCGCTTGTTTTTGACAGACTTCTGTCTTCCGTCAACTCTGTGTTGCTGTAGCTCTGCGCCCCTAAAAACAAAGCTTCTGCTTGCTAAACAAACCCTTGTATGTCTGCTCTCTCGCTCGCAGAATGCCATTCATGTGACGACCTGCTTGATATCGCTCCCAGTAGTCCACATTCACTGCTGTTGGGCTGGCACTGACTGCCGAGTTACAAAGATGAGAGACAGCGAAAGCATGCACCTGCTTGTAGCCCTGGCGAATTCAATATACCCATGGTAGACCATTAGGGGATGCTGCAGTCTCTCCACGGCTGAGTCTGGAACGACATCCCGTTCTCGATATTACCACGTGAGAGCCAAAGCGGCTGCATGCCGCTGATGACCCTGCTCATTTGCTCTAAATGCCTGGATTGCAGGAACATTAGGAATTGTTCACATGCGAAGGCTGTTGTCTATTGCAAGCAGGCTATTATGATAAGCAGATGTAATGGCTGTTGTAATTTTTCATCAAACTGTTCCAATATGAGCAGGGAACGGTCGGCTTATGAGGCCGGTCACGCAAAAAGCAGATGCACCATAATGATGCTTCTATAATAACTTAAGAGAATGGTCTCATTTCCCCGTGCGTTTTTCTTTTCTAAGTGATATGGCACCATCTTTGCATCTCTTTTACCTCATGAAAATAACTTATTTAGAAATAAAGCCAAGTGGCATTAATAGCGCGTTAAGAGGGATGGAAATTTGTCTTGGAACTGTTCGAAGGATTGCTGCCAGGAGGGCTGGGAATTAAAGTAGCCTCTGGTGCAGCACCATTGGACAGAGAGAGAGACGAGAGGAATATTTCAAATAAGAATAATGTCATCACGGAACAATTTTCAACCCTATAAGTCCAAAACACACACACACACACACACACACATGCACATATCCTAGCCCCTCAAATGACACAATATAAATGCCCTGTCCCTCACGTCACGGCGGATGATGTCTGATATTCCATCCTTGTCGTTTTATTAAAGATTTAAACAGTTTTGCATCTCAAACAAATACTCGCCTGCCGATTTCCCTGACACCGGCGGCCTCTTTTCGGCACCGCACAACCTGGGAACGGAAACGGAGAGGGAGGGGGTCGAGAGGGAGGGAGAGGAGGCGAGGCGCTATATTATATTTCCAAGTGTGTATTTAATAAATGTAAAGAATACATTATTTTATATTATCAGTGCTAAAGGGCCCCAGTGTTAGGTTTAGAGGAATATGACTCCTGTCAGATGAATGGGAAGATGGGAATAAAACGGATGCGGTGATGAGCGGGAGAAGCTGAATCTCATGACATTACCATTATGAGTCCTGCGACTATTAGCATGCGCTGAGGCTGTTCTTCACAATGTGATCTCTGCTTATTAGTATTAATAATAATGAGAATATTCTGCTTTAATATATCTTTATTTTCAAGCTCATATTAACTGCTTTTGTGTGGGAATGAAAAGATGACTTCTAATGACATCCACGCTTTTATTTCTCTGGCTTTCATCTCCAGTCTTTCAGCAACGACTATCGCTCGTGCCTTCGTGTCATTGTTTTATCAGCTCGCCTTCGCCTCATTTCATCTCCCCGTCTCCTACTTTCTCTCTCTCTCTCGGTGCTCGATTCGCCCTAAATCGGTTACATTTATGACAATCTGTGTTTGTAAGAAATAGTTTTATTTATGCATTATTTGTTGTCCTTCTTTCTGGAGCCTTCATGCGCCTTTCGTTCACCCCTCCCACGCGTGAGCTCAGATGGCGTTATCAATATCCATGTCACCGGTCTGACATCGCCCATGCCGTATCAATAAACATTTTACAAAGTCTGATTTCGCTGCATCTGAATTATTTATTGTGTGTGATAAGGGTCTATATTTTGTCGAAACCCAATCTTAAGTGGCGGATCTGGTTGCTTGTAGGTTTGTCTTGGATCTTTAAAAGCAGCATCTAGACCGGGTTGAAATCGACCAATTTTGCCTGCTCTGGCACAGTCGTTAGAGAAGAGGCAGTGCTGGAATGATGGCGGAGGGCTGTCAGACCCAGCGACTCCCCCCAAACTGGCAGTGACGTTCTGGGTTTGTTTCAAACTCAAAGGCCTGTCGGTCTATTGGAGGCGCCAGGCTACAGTTCCACGCGGCCTGCCGCTGCACCGAGGAATGTGCCATCTGCAATGACTGATCCTGTCAGCCCATCCACAATCCCTTTGTCAGGCCATGCCAAAGCCTGACAAACATGGAGGTCACAGCCGGCAAACAGATCCTGAATTTTTAATATCCAGACAGCTACACCTTTAAGGAATTGCCTCACTCAGGTGCAACGGCCAGCGAATACGGAGGCTTTCTAATGGTGATGATCATTATAAAGAACGGTGTGAGTGACTGTTGGTCCAATTTTCCAATCGGTAATGAACAATAAACATCTCGAGATATGATTAAAGACGTTGTTCCCCGCTCTCGTAACTCCAGCTTGTCCCAAATTGTAGCGGGAACACTTAGCAGATGGGGCATGATTGCAGAAGCTTTGCTTTTGTTTGAGTAAATCGAGGACAATCTTAGCATGGCAAAAAAGAGTTGTTGAATACATTAGCGTTGGATGCTGGAGGGGGATGCTCTTCAGCGGTACAGCTTAAGTGCTACTATTGCAAACCCAATCACTTTGGCACACAGTTGGAGGGCCACTATGGCAGTTCTTGAGACTAGCATTCAGTCAACACTTTTCAAATATCCCTTCATCTTTTTAAACACTGCATATGATACTTTTTCGACTTATGTTGCTTGTTCCACTTTACGTCTGAAACTTTTTATTTTTTTAAGTTTTTTTTTTTTTTCACTTCATTTTTTTATTTGTATTATTTATTTTTCCATCATTAAATCGGGAGTCACTTAATGACATGAAAGAAGCTATTGTCGTCTAAAAGAAAAATTGGTACCACTTTATTTTACAGTCCTGTTCCTCATGTACGTACTATGTACTTATTATAGTAATTACAATAACTATGTAATAACTAGGTACTAACCCTGAATCTACCCCTAAACCTAACCTTACCCCATGTAGTTACCTTGTATTACCAGAACTTTAAACTGATTTTTCTTGAGAAACTGTATTTGCAGATAATGTTATATTAATAAAATAAAAAGTCAGTTATCTTTAAAGAGAGTTTCTTTTAAAAAGTGCACGTTGTCTAATTCATAGTTTTACTTATAAACAGTAATGCATTTTCATGTAATTGAAGTTGATTATTTTCAGCTTTATTATTTCCATAATAAGTACTCCTTTTTAAAAGTATGTTAAAGTTCACTTCTTTTTCTAAAGGGAAGTTCTGCCCAACTTCAAGTAATAGGCCATAATATTAAACTGAAACAAATCCATTCTTAAGGTATGTGAAATTAAAAAGCTGTCAAATGTGATTTGAATTTTGCGGAGGAAAATGCCAGGTCCCTTCTTAATGCATGTTCATTAAAGGCAGAGTTCACCCCAAAAAATGAAACTTCTATCATTAAGTACTCACCCTCATGTCATTCCAAACCCGTAAGACCTTTGTTCTTCATCAGAGCACAAATTAAGATATTTTTGATGAAATATCAACAATAAATAAATATTATTATTATTATTATTATTATTATTATTATTATTATTATTAGTATTAGTATTATTATTATTTTAAATATTGTTTGACTCACAGAATAATCACGTTTTGAATCTTAAAATAATACAAATGTGTTCTGTTACCTGTCTTTTCCTCAATGTGTTTATGAAAGAGTGTTTCCCTTTGTGTTATTACTAATATTGTATCAGTTTCTACCATTTCACAGTGCAATTTTGGCATCTAGCTGGAGTTATGTATAAGAAAATATTTTCCTAAACAATGGCAATAATTACACCAGTTACGTGAGACCACCGCAACCTCTGCAACGCAAAATAAATGGCTTCCACTCAAAAGCCGTTGATTTTATGTCGATTTTAAGGCGAAGTGATTGTCTGAAAAACATACAATTTTCACAAGCTCTGCAGTTTATACAGGCAGGAGAAGGGGACAAAGGAGTCTGACGCCCAGCCAACAATTGGGCAATAAAGAGTCAAGTAGTTGTTGTCAAGTCTTACTCGTCCTCTTTGTGTTGGAAACACAAGTGGAGAGTGCATCATGAACTTCTCGTCGGAGTTAGAAGTGTGAGTGTGTTCATGTGTTGTTTGGCAGCGAAGGCAGCGAAGAGTGTTCATTAGCACTGCTAGAATGCCTTGAGGCATGTTGAGAAGGGGAGGCCGGGGAGAGGGGGAGGTGCAGTTTGTATGGAAATTGACCAGTGTGCTGTAACTGTTCGCCTGGCGCAAGCCTTTGAAGTGGAGCTGTTCAACACTGCTGCTGTCTTTGTTCTTGGTAATTGCCTAAATGATCTCAGTGGAGTGCGGGGCCACGCTACAACTGAACTAATCCAATGCCTGCCCAATAATTTGACAGAGAGCCCTCATCTCCTCACATCACACCCCCTTTCCAAATGACTCCACCAACCACCATTCTGTTTAGTGTCTTTATTAGCCCATCCAAGAAGAAAGGGGGTTTGTTGTCGGAACGAGGCTTAGCCGCATGCTTAACCCACGCCAACCTTGACTCGTCTTCTCCCTTTCTGCCACTCTCCGGCCATTGATATGGAAATGAGCCCAGGCTTCATTTGCAAATCAGGGAGGAATAATTAGTCCGGAGCACTTAACAACAACAACAATAATACATGCCTCTGATCCGGGCTGAGCTGCACTCTCTTTGTCGTTTAACCCGCCACTGGCAATCAGACAAGCCCTGCCGTGCGGGGAGGTGAGGGAGGGGGAGAGCATGCAGGAGTACAGTGCAGGGGCATCGCTGGAGCATGGGCAGGGTTCAGGAGGCCAGAGGAGCATGGAGCAGAGCCTTCAGCAAATTCAGGCCTAGCCCACAGCCTGATGCCCAGAGCCCACGCTGGGGTCAACTTCAAAGCACTGCTCTCGCTCTCTCGCTGTCATGCGCACACACTCATGCCGGTCCGGGCCGTGGGGCCGCATGCTTTACAGGAGTGAGGCTAATGCCTGTGCAGCGTTTATCATAGGAGACAACAATCAAGGGTTTTTTCTTTCAGGTCGACGGATGATATCACTGGTCTGGCTTACAGCGGGGAGATCATTAAAACCCATATGCATGCAGGACGGCGGTGGCACTCCGGATTTGAGAGGAAGTCTGTCATGGTGTAATGAAGAAAGCCCTCACTGCTTCAGGACGCTGGGACAGGACCAGTTGAGAGATATCAGGTAGACCAAGGTCCCGTGTAAAAGCGGCCCCTATGAATTATAAATCATAGGCCACCAGAGCCACAGCCTGTGGGATGCTGAGAGGGCAAAGAGGGACATGTTCCCGGAACAAAGGACAGCCACGGGAGGGGTCAGGTTATGAGTGGGCGAGATGATGAGGTGTCATATGGCGAAGGATGATGAAGGATGCTACATTTAATATGTTTGTATGTATCTGCGAGTGTGTGTTGCGTTTGTTACCACATGAGTACAAGAACAATGTTTTAGTCTCTTTGAAAAGGCAACAAATCGCAATGAAGTGAAAGGAGAGTACAACAAATTTGACTACTTTAACCATTTTACAAACCAAATCATCCTCGGCCTTCCTATTTTTCTTTCTGTATTTTGCTAATCATCTCAAAGGATTTCAGTGGAAATTTTATACATAAAAATTATTGTTTTTAGCTATCTGTACTTCCAGATATTGATTTAAACAGTGCCAGACTGTCTTTCTGTGTATATGAACTTTACAGAGCCTCTGAAGGGACATTGTGATGGTAAAAATATTAGAAGGGAGGGGAAATAATGTTTTTGCGCCCAACAAGAAACTTTTTTTCACATGCAAAAATTTAGCTTTTCCTCCAGAAACTTTGCATTCTATCGTAAAGATATTTGAGTGCTTTCGTGGCTGAATGCAAAGTTTCTCAGGAGATCGCAAAAACATTGAAATCTCCCACGATCTCCCATATTTTTTTCTATCACCATGTCCCCTTAGGGGCTCCATAGTACATGAATGCAAATCCTTGTTTATCATGCCAACAGAGTTTTTCTTGTTTTTCATTCATTTGGCTCAAACACATCTGGCTATCTACGATCTTAAGAAATCATCCTGTTTCATTTTATACTTGAAAAATAAAGCCCTGTTATTTCAAACTCGCAGTAAAGCAGCTGAAATATGTAGCCTTGCCTGTGCTGTTGAAACGTCTCTGCGAGGAGGAATTTCTGAATGCATATGTGTGTGCATACATCTGCAGAAGCTCGACCGACCTGCCTGCTGAGAGTGTGTCTGTGCATGAGCGCTGCAGGTGGTGCTAGCCAGTCCTGTCTGTTCAGGGGCCTCCGGTCTCTGCTATTGGCTTTACCCCAGTTAGTAGTGGGTGAATGGAAATATAGTTTTTTGGGGTCCATGCTGATGAAAGCTTGATTGATGTGGTGTCAGGAGGTCTGTGATGGATTAAATTGTGTGTGCAGACGGCTGTGGCCTCGGCCAGTCATGGCTGTTGCTGCTTTTTCCGCGAGCCACTGCCGCGGCAGCTTTAAGAAAATTTGATTTTCGCAGCTCAGAAACAAACCGCAGCCCCTTTCTCTCCGCCGCCTGACTTCCATTTAGTTTGAGAGTGCACAAGTGATTCTTTATTGGATGAAATCTGCACTGAATTGGATAAAGTGTTAGAGCGCTGAGCCATCTATCACTATCAGCACCCAGCTCCCGTTTGGTCTTAAAAGAAAAGAATGAAAGCATAAAAAAGGGAAAAGAGAAGGCTCCAGAAAAAAAATAGACAGCCATAGGATGTTAGAGATTTGAAAATTAACTGTGGAGTAAAGGAATAAATATCTTTGTATCCTCTATTCCTTCACTGTTAAGCCTGTTGCCTCGGTCAAAAGATATCAAGTCCTTTCTCTATACTGCTCAAACCCTGAACCGCCAGCACACAAGAGTGAAGAGTGTTTGGTTAACCTTTTGAAACTTATCATCAAACCATGGGTGGACCCTGGGGTCTACAATCAAACCAGTGTGATTAAAACCTTGTAACCTGATGTAATGAAACTGAAAAACTCAAAACTGCATGTTTTAGACATTAAAATAATTATAAGAAACAGTTTAAAGTATGTTTTTGCCTTCTGAATGTAATTTTAGTATGGTTATTGTATTGTTTTGTTCCGGGCAACAAAATTGTTGGCTACCCCAAAAAAAAAAAAAAAACTCTCTCTCTCTCTCTCTCTCTCTCTCTCTCTCTCTCTCTCTCTCTCTCTCCCTCTCTCTCTGTGTGTCTGTGTCTCTCCCTCTCTCTATAAATTATTATTATTATATATATTTTTTTCAGTTTGTAAGTTACTTATTTTCAGCCTTCAAGGACAACAAATGAATGATCTATTCTCTCTAAGTCTTTGACTCCCACAATGGAATAGAAATGCAATGTAAACAAACATGGCGGCACACATAACAGTAATTCAGTAATACAGTTGCTTTTATTGATGATAATATGATGTAAATAAATAAAAGTAAAAAATAAAAAACATGTTAAAGAATCTTTAGAATTTTTCTTAAAATATATATATTTATGAAGTGGCAGCCCATGCTTGAAGCAAGCTTTTGAATTTAAACACGTGTGTTTGTTTAGGTAGACTTCCAAAATGTGTGTTGTTTGTGGCCTCCAGGAACAGTGCAAAGAAACACTGCTTCAGTGTGTCTGCTGGTTGTCATGTGACAGGCTTGTGTGCCACAATGATATTCAGAATCTGTTACGTTCTTTCACAAGAATCGCACCAGGGAATCAAGATTTTGAGTTCACATGTGAAAAGGTTCCTCTGCACGTCTGTGTCACCATTGCGGCTATCTTGTCTAGAACTCAACCTGAACACTTGCAGCCATTTCCCAGGTCTTGACTGGTATAAACATCCCCTCAGGTGTGGGTAGAGAGAACCACTGGAGCACCCCTGCCTCTTGTCCTTCAAACAAACCAATTAGCCTCTGATGTTTGTATGCTCAGATCCGGCCATATCACAGCCATCCATTTTTAAACAGAAGGCCTGTCTGTCCCTCCCCTCGCCCATTAGCGCTGTGCTCTGAAGAGCAAATGGCCTTGAATTTAGCTCAGGGCGATGCTGCTGATGCACGGGGCACATCCATAAACACACTCACTTGCACAAATACAGGGAGTGAAAGTTACAAAGAATGGAAGGCATCCAAAGTATTATTTAAAAACTGCTAACTCCTATGCATTTCTTTTAGGCATTTATAATTCATTTTAAAATGATGTAAACCTGTCTGGCATGGCCACTTTGCTGAACCTTCGCCCCTAAAACACCCCTGTGACCTGAGTGTGTTGTGGTGTAAACCCGACAGGCTTTCCTCTCCTTTATCCAGCCTCAATAAATCATATTGGGACCAGAACAGCCGCACTCATCAGCCCGCACTCATGAGCCAGAGAAGCCAAGGGTCCACATAACCTCTACAGAAATATTTTATAACTACTACAAGCAGTCAGACATGTTCAAACACATTTCAGGAAATCTGTGTCATGGATAGCACTGGGTATGTTTGGCAGGAACCGAGGATGGAGGCTGGTACTGTAGGTTTTGTTTATCCATTGAGGGAACTTGTCCCTTTCCATCCCTTTTTAATTGTACTACAAATAGTATAAGATCTTTGTAAAACTCTGTACTTTTAAAGGAATGTATTGGTGCAAAAAGCATAAATGACTTCTTATGAACTCTTGCAAACTAGCTTTAAAACTTCACAAAAGTATTTTGCAGTTGTAGTGTTTTTTTAACAGCAGTGCAAAAACATGCCCAATGAATTGGAGTTCCTGAAGGCGTTATTTGTTAAAAAATATGCTTCTTAAAAGATTAAATAAAAGATTATAAATTAAAAGGAACCTTATAAATAAAGGATCCGTTCGGCTTGTGGCATTACTTTTTTTTTCTGCACAAGTGAATCATTGAATTGTTCACTGAACCGATTCGTAAAAACACTTGATTGCATCCTAAATATGTCCTACATTAAAATGTGCATGTATACAAATCCTACAAACTCGGTTCTGCAAATGACAACAAAATAGATCCAAATTATAATTTTTTTCTGGTTTTGTTTAAGATTCTTTCTCTAAAGATTTTTTCTATAACAGTGATTAATTAACAGATTCATTTGTGTCTTGTTAGTATATCTATATTAGTGTAATGACTGGTCCACACACATTTGTAGGTATTTTTAATTGGCCACATTACACAATTTATAGTGAAATTATTTTTGGAGGATTTTTAAGCCTATAATAAATAATGTGGAGACTCGTTTTCTGTTAAAAAGAAATATACATGTACATTTAAAAAGGTTAAATGGTCCTAGAAATTAATCTTAAGGGTCCACATTATTATCTTTGAATGGTGAATTTCTTTCTTTATTTTTCTGCAATACATAAGTTATGCGCTTCTTATCAGCTCTATTTGAACTTCTAAACCATTCGATTCTGTTATTTTTCTTGATTTAAAATGAAAGGGGCCTGGGTTCATTCTCTCCTGCTTAACCAAAGACGCAGTTGATATCTTTGTGGTCAACTTTCTTTGATGCAGCAAAGACAATCATTAAAGAGTTGCTGAGGCCGTCAGCTGTCCTCCACTACACTCCTGAGAAAGGATAATAGCACTTACATCCTTAATGCATCATTTTTTTAATAAGTTGAAAAACTGATAAGACCTTCCAACCAAGGGAAGTGGTGAGGGGGTGCCCTGACAGTAATAATAAAAGGTAAAGAAAAGTCTTTTCTCTATGGATCCTTTTAAGTTGCAGGCACCCAAAGACTGCAGGAAACTAGTAGAAGAAGAAAATCATTACGCACCTGTTTCATCTGCCTCTTTTTCCATGAGTACAGAAACAGTAGGGCTGATTAAAGGTGACTAAAATCTAAAATCCACCGAGGATCAGGCTGGCTCTCTCTCCTCATCTCCACCAACTTTTATTTTTAATGGAATATCTGCCCTGAGCTCCTTTACTCAGGAACAGAGGGATATAAATGTTTTAGATTTCTCCTCCAAAAAAAAGGGAAGAAAAGGGAATGGAAGTAGGCAAGAATGGGTAATCGGAGAAAGATTTTAATCTAAATAATTCATAAACCCTTCCCTTAATCATTTTCTCTCTCTTCTGACTGGTGTTTGATGAAGACACAAGGTTTATGTTTTCATTGTTTTTGTGTCTGAGGGGTGTAAGTGCATTTCGCTGGCCGCTGTGTAGATAATCGTGCGATAAGGCCAGTCCTGATACGAACGGCCATAAACAAGGTTAGTGTGGCTAGGGAAGCCCAGGGGAACGAGGGACTGTGAAAGATCGGATGCTTATTGTGCACCTACACTCGTTAAATAATAAATTAATAAATGAAAAGGGTCTAATTCAAATGTTCTTTAAACTAAGAAAAAAAAATGGTTCTGTAAAAGTAATTGTTCACCGACAAATAAAAATTTGCTGAAAAAACACTCACGCTCAGGCCATTTAAGATGTAGATGAGTTTGTTTCTTCATCAGAACAGATCTGGAGAACTTTAGAAGTGATCCTCTGCAGTGAATGGGTGCCGTCAGAATGAGAGTCCAAACAGCTGATAGAAACCTCACATTAATCTACAAGTAATCCACACAACTCACAACTTTATATCCCATGAGGTGAAAAATGTAATGTTTGTAATAATCAAATCTGTCATTAAGGCATTTTAACTTTAAACCATAGCTTCTGGACAAGTAACCAGTCCGTAATCCGTTATAATTCTTCATCTAGTGGAAAAAAAAGTCGATCCCCTGTTGTCCTTTCACATAAAAATCCAGTAACAGAAACCATTTAAACTGTAAAGGGTGCTTGATCTGTGCATATTTCTCTCCTGATTCAGATGAGGCAACACGTTTCACTGGAGAAAGCATTATTATGGATAGAGGATGCCTGAAGCAACGGTTTGAAGTAAAATAGTAATAATAATAATAATAATAATAATAATAATAAAACAACTTCTTTATACATTTGTTTCTTAAAAACATAGCTTTTCATTGCACAAGAAGATAACTGGTGAGTATTATTAAGATGTTTTTTTTATCAGATGCTTGGATTCTCATTCTGACGGCACCCATTCACTGCAGAGGATCCACTGGTGAGCAAGTGATGCAATGCTTCATTTCTGATGTAGAAAACGAACTAATCTACATCTTTGATGGCCTGAGGGTGGATACATTTTTAGCAAATGTTCATGTTGGGGTCAACCATTCCTGTTCACTGAATGGTTCTTCTATGTCATTACTGCGAAACCCCCCATTTGAAACTTTTATTTTTAAGAGGGCAGGATCTAGGGTCTGGATTTGAAGAGGCAGAGATTTATTTTCAGAGTATATCGCAGACTCAGCGTGTGCTCAAGATAAGCTTTGTGTGTGTTAGTGCAACAGTGGTTGGCATGTTATCATGAAGCTTCCTGTTGCTTTTCGTGGATAACATTTGCTGACCGCTGAAACAGGCATGTGATTACTGTAATTGGCAGGAGGTATCACTCACATTCTCACAGAGATCGATGCAGCCCCTCTGCCTTCTCAGTCTGACCCATCTCTCCGAGCAGGGGAACCCCCACACTGAGCGCTAAATGTCAAAGTTAAGTAGAATGACAGCTTTTCCTTTTTTTGTATGTAATTGGAATATTTTACCTGCTGTTGCACTCAGAAGCATTTTGTCGGGTGAGATAAAGATAGAGGAGGAGAAGCTAAGATAGGCTGAAGAAAGAACGATTAAGGAGGAAAGGGCTGAATTTGAGGGCTCAGGGCAGGACATAATGTGAGCAAGGTTTTAGTAACATCCTGGATTTTATGCAGGAAGACACTCCGTCCAGAACTCTTGACAGAGACATTATAAGTGAAGGACCACACTTAGAAAAGTTAACAGGAGAAATGGTGATAAAGACAAATGACTAAATAAAATGGCTATAGAAATGGTTAAGATATAGTCAGATATAGCTCATAGACGTATGGCCTGTTTTTGTTTACTGTAGGAGAAGCATTATCTGGACCAAACAGAAAACAAAACAAAACAAAAAACAAAACAAAAACAATAACAACAACATCCTGCTGGCTCTATGCTTTCCCTTTTTTTAAATCCCTCCCTGTTCTAGCTTGTAATATTCTATACTTATCACGTCATTGCCTAATAGAAATAGCTTGTTCTAGTCCTTATTGGAAAGTTTCTTTCAATTAAAGCATCTACTAAGTGAATGAAAGGGAATATAATTATTAGGCAATATTGATAAATATTTTTTTGAAGATTTAACTCTTTTACGAAATACATGCCGAGTGATCTGACCTGCCTTAAAATAAACATAAAAGGACACACGTGTGGTCAATTTTATTTCTATTTTTTTTTTATTGCAAAATTAAATTGTTAATTAATTCATTCATTTAATTATTTATTTATTATCTTTAAGATGTATTTATTTATATTTGCAGACCCTTAAGAAGAAAACAATGGTTGGTAGCTTTAAAAAAAAAAGAAAAAGGTAATAGATCCAGCATCTATCTGGCAAAATAATAAATAAATAAATAAAACTGCCATACATGCATGTGTTTTCTTGAAATGGAATATATATATATAAAATTTATTTATTTATTCATTTATTTATTTTTGCTTGCTTGAGTAAAAGTGCTTGCGAGTGCTCCTGTTTGCTCCCAATATCTAATGTACCTTTACCTGACAATCTGTGTGACATAATGCCCTGAGTGTGTATGTTGTAAAAGACTGCGAGGGCTGATGGCACATTTGGGACAGGGTCAAGATTTTACTTCGAGAACTTCTGTCCTAATCCATTGACTGTTTCATCAGGTCAGCTGCCCCGCTGGACGAGCTTTCTGGGTGTTTGTTTAGAGATTACGGTTCAACAAAGGTTAAGGGGACCTCCTCCCCTCTGTCCTCCTTTCCATCTGCACTGCTGGGAGTCAAGTTCAGCCACGAGGTCTGGCCTGTCTGGGTGCCGTGGCCATATGGGTTCATTTGCATACAGAGGTCAACAGACATGGGCCAGCTCAACTTGGCCTAGTCTGTCCTCAGTAGAGGGGAGGGCTTGATTTATATAAAAATGTGATTTCTCCAAGCAGGGCCGAGCAGGATGGCCGATCCCTTTATCCGTGTTTCATGCAATGCAAATCAATTTCCACATCAACATGGCAGCAGAAAACCCCAAATGTTTGGTGTTTATTTTGCGAACAGTATTTCGTATGGTATGCATAATGTGCATGCTCTGAAGAAATGAGTGACACTTATATCAAGGCAAGCAGTCGCATTTTAAAAATGCTTTTTAATCACTTTCCAAAAAGTACCTTTCGTGTTCAGCTGTTAAATCAAATAGTTTTATTTAATATCAAGCAACAAACTTTGTTGTTTCGTCGATTCTGCCTTAGCCAAAACTCTAACCAAGTTTACTAGCCTCTAACTAAACTTCTAGTTTAGTTCAGACTTTATATTAGGTGGCCTTGGCTACTATTTACAGTACACAATACAATAAAAAAATCTAATAAAAATAACAATTTGTTTAAACATCAAATTTTGAAGTAAAAATAATTCAAGACTTTCTTGTAAAACACACTTTGATAACCTTTGTTTGATTTACAACTTTGGATTGTTTTTCATTGTACTTATCCATTTGATACAATATACTTAGAGGCCATTCACACAGTATGTATTTTTGCTTTCAAAAACATTAGAAACGGATGTTTTTTTTTTTTTGTAAGTTTAATTATTTGTATAGTTATTTTAATGCGTGTATCATGCATAGGATGCTGCAAATTACACAAGAGTGCAACAGTCAAAAATATCCATCTAGCATCTATTTTAATAGAAAAAAAACAATGGAAAAGTAGTACAGTAGCATGGAGAAACAGCCCCTTGTTATGCACAAACACATAGGTACACTGTAATTACATTGTAATTAACACAGTAATTACAAGTGCATGAATTTAATTAACGTTTGAATTACATTGCAAACTTTACCTTTAACCGGAACCCAACGTTCACCACAAAAAATAAATAAATAATACCTCAAATTTATTAGCAGTAAATAGGGTAATTTTCCAGAACAACATGTAGTAATACAGTAAATACCAACGCTATCTCACGACCAATTCGTACGGATTTTACGAGGTGGCTTATTCGTACGAATTTGTATGACCTCACTCATACCATTTTATACGAGCCCAGTGACGGTTAGGTTTAGGGGCGTGGTTAGGTGTAGGTCATTCGTACAAATTCATACGAATTGTGCAACTCGTAAAATACATACGATTTCGCAACAATCGTATGAATTTGTACGAGTGTGGTCGTACGAATTCGTACGAATAAGCCACCTTGTGAAAAATGTACGAATTGCCGTGAGATAATACAGGTATTATGGTTGCACTTTATTTTACAGTACGTGTACTAACATGTACTTATGGTGTACTTACAGTGTATTTATCTAAGAAAGTTCTGGTAACACAAGGTAACTACATGGGTTAGGGTTAGGTTTAGGGGTAGGTTCAGGGTTAGTACCTAGTTATTACATAGTTATTGTAATTGCTATAATAAGTAAATAGTATGTACATAAGGAACAGGACTGTAAAATAAAGTGCTACCGGTATTATAATATAATACGTGTAAATACAGGTACACAGACATTTAATGAAGTACACAGTAGTAAATGACACCTATAAAGTGCCAACCTACATACTACTTAGTAAACAAATTGCACCCTTTAGGGTTAATAAGTACAGAAGTGTTGTTTTGAAAGGGTAAAACTCCAGTGACAGCTTCGTTCTCAGAGAGTATAGTTTTGATGTATTTTCTTTCACGGGCATGAATCCGATCCCCCTATCAGTGGCCGGTCTGTGTGTCCCAGTCTCTTTTTTATTGTCTTTTGTTTGGCTGGATGGCCTGACTCTGCTCTGTGTAAGACTTTTGACCCTTTTTTTATTTGTCTGTCCAATTCCAGCTGGCCCTTTGCGTCCAGCCGGTATTAAAATACACAGCAGATGCTATGAGGAGACTGTGAATGAATGCTAATGGCATTCTGCCGATCTCCCGAATCATTTTCACAGTCACACAAAAATACCGTTTGGAATATCACGAGCCAGCGAAACCGAAGAGATGAAAGAATCTATCACTTTATGTTTTTGATCTCCAAATGAACCATACGGATTTGCTCTTATCTTATCTTAGCTCTTATAGAGTGACCCATTTTCATGCATATTTTGTGATATTTTTCTGATTGCTGGTCAGTCTGCATGTTGGAACTAGACAAAGCACCTTGGCGATTTCTGTACAGCCTTAACATGTGTGTGTTGGAGAGAGAGAGAGAGAGAGAGAGAGAGAGAGAGAGTATGACCAATCTCACATGGATCCATCATGGTGTCACAGTGGCAAACCTCTGACTCCCCCCTCTCTCCCTCTATCTCCATCTCTCTGGCTTAGTCTCATCTTCTTCCCTGTGCTTCTTAGCTGGGTCAGGAGAGAAGCCAGGCCACACGTCCTGCTGTCGGATAACTGCTGGATTGGGGAGCGTTTGATGCCACCGGAGCAGAGGAGCACAGGTACAGCCTCTGATGTTTTACTAGAGCTGTGTGTCAGACTCTGAGGTTCACCTGTGCTGCTCAGACTAATCTCACACTCCCTCGCTCCTGAACACACACCTACACGTCAGCACAGACACTCTCACACACACACATGGACACATAAACACACACTCCCACACACTGCTTTAACTTTTGGTACATGTCCTTTGGCTTTGCTGTGATGATTTGATGTGCAGTCGCTGTACTGTGTGCTTTACAGGAGACTGAAGTTTAGTTATACTGCTGCTGCTGGCTGTGTTTTACTGTTTATGTGGGGTTGGTTTAATTTGGTTGGAATTGTGTATTCGATAGTGATTTTGTCGTTGCTGACATGGCTGTTAACTTTCTGTCAGGGTTTATTTATTTATTTACTTATTTATACGTAACTGATATTTTGGTTGAAATTAGGATTTATCTTTCTAAAGTTGTTTCTGCCTGGGCAATATCTAATATTTATGTATTAAATGTTAAAAGTTTGTATTAATTGAATTGATTGAACCCTGATTTTAGAGTACTGTAATAACATCTAACAACAGTATTTTGGAAAGACTATACTCTTGTTGTCTGTGACCTTTGGATCTATCATAAAAATCCACGCACACGCACACACACGCACGCACGCACGCACGCACGCACGCACACACGCACACACACACACACACACACACACACACAAGCATGGTTAAAAGTTCAGAAGTTGGGAATAATAAATCAGGTTTTATGCTCAGCAAGGCTAAATTTATTTGTTCAAAAAATACAGTAAAAACCCCAATGCAAAATAATTTTACAAGTTAAAATAACTCAATAATAAAAAAGTTATTTATTCCTGTGATGCAAAGCTGAATTTTCAGCATCATTATTCCAGTCAGTTTCACATGATCACAATAAATGTCTTCTCTGTCACTTTTGATTAATTTAATATGTATTTGCTGAATGAAATCTGTTAAAGAAAAAGAAGAGAGAGACTAAAGAGACTCACTTTTATGCATAAATTTGGTGTTGTTGTTTATGGTAAAACTAAACAGGTCTAGCATACGTTTCTTTTGCATTGTTTACAGACATTTTTGTGGACTTCACATTTACAAATGACCAGTACTGTAGCTGCAATGTCTGCTTGTTTAAATAGATACATTCAGTTTTTCTTCTTCTTCTTCTTCTTCTTCTTCTTCTTCTTCTTCAGGTGGACAATTACATTGCCTGTAAATGTCAATTGTGTTCTGGAACCAAAAGGTTTTATAGAGAGAGCCCTTTGAGATATATTTTTGGAGGAGATTGTGGTCTAATTGCTGGTGCGAAGGCTGTGCTCTCTCAAAAGATGTGGCAGTGCCCTTTTTTAAATACCAGTGGCCTGTGCAGCGTGCAGCGGCTGTGTGAGCGCAGTGCTGTTTCATGGTGTTGCATTGTAATTTCGGTTTAACCCTATTACAGTTCCATTTAGGGCCAAGAGCTGAGGAAACCAGTCAGGACTTGTTTTAAACTTAATTCGTATGTACACAGACCCAGGCCCAGGAGGTTAATGGCTAACAAATTAACCCCTCTGGCGTTATCTTACAAATAGCCTGCAGCATACGATAACCTATAATCAATATCAGCAATTATATGTCAGGCAGAGGCTCGTGTCGCTGACCTGCCTTCCATGAAGGGACTCTTTGCAGAAAGAGGATATCTCTCTGGTCATGCAAAGTGGCCTAATGATGTCATTACCAGGATTCGGTAAAGAGCACGGGCACCTGGGACCACCTCTGTCTGTCCTTCTGTTTGCCCCTGATCTCCTTCACCACTTCTTTTTTTTATCTCTCTTTTGCTATAGTCATTTTTAGTGTGCAATTTTTCCTAGTGCAGTTGTTCTCTGTTTGTCCATGCTTTTTAATGCTGCCATTCAAACACTGCTCTTGTTGCAATATATTTTTATTTTTTTTATCCTCTAATCCTTCCTTTTTTTTCCTTCCAAATGTCAGTTTACACAGTAAATAGCCTACACAGTAATATTCAGTCGTTTTCTGAATATTTGGATCACTGTACAGCAGGTCCACTTATTTATGTATCTTTTATTTGTTAACATTTCTTTATATCTTTACATTTGCTATGTTTTTTAAAAACAACATGGTAGAGATTGACCTACAGATATTCATATCTCAGAAAGTGTTTTCCTGTTGCAGCTGCCATCTTAAATGGACATAAACTTCTTATTCATTTTTTTATGTAGTTAAATAGTTATTTGCAAATTAAACACTCATTTCTGTGCAATGAAACATGCATTGAGAACATTTTAGCGTGCACAAAAAGCCTGTAAAGTTTTACAATTATTTAAATGGTTTTTACTGTTATTAAAAATACTAACAAAATCAGTTTTAAGCAGGTGATCCCATTAAACCTGTGGACAGCTTGTTTCATGAATCAGTTCATCAGCAACTGAGATGCTGACCATGCAGGTGAAGGACATCAAAAAATAGCCAATGAATAAATTTAGATCCCTCACGGAAAACTGGTATATAATTTCACAGAGATGAACACCATGGGAATTGGACATCTCCACTGTGCGCGCATGGATCACCTTCACTCCAGTGTCATCTGGAAATGGACAGGTTCAGGGGTTCACATGACACATGCAATCTGGACACGGGCATCATGCCCTTAAATGAGTGAATAATGCGTCTGTGTTTTGCATATAGTTTTACCGCGACTTGTCCTGCAACTTTGGGAATTGTGATTGAGATCAAGTAATTTTTTTTATTTTTATTATTTGTTTTTTAGTTTTTCTGTCTAAGTTGTGAAAACCATTTGCATGATAAGCTCAAATTCGTTATTAATTTAAGTGTTTTGCATCATTATAATTGATACATCGTTTATTTAAAGCCCTCTCGTTTTTATTTTCTATTTATTTTTTTATTTTTTTAGTAAATACAGTAGTACGTTTAAGTTAAAACTATTATGATTTAATCATATTTTAGTGTAATAACACGGGGCCCAACTGTGAATGTCATTATTATATTTATATTTTTGGGCTATTAATGTTTGCGTTATTTGCATGGATGATTTTATGAATGCAACCTTTTAAATTTTCTTCATTTGTTATTTAACATTTACCCGAGCGCTCGTCGTGTCTCAGTAATTCGTCTTATGATTAAAAGTTACAAACTGCATATTGCTTGTATAGATTTATTGAAATAATATGACGTGTTTAAAATGTTTTAGCATGCATATATTTAATATTACATTTTAATATGTTGTGTATAGCTGTATGTTAAAGGAAAATTAACAACGAATGATCATTTCGATTAGCTTTCGATCCATTTAGTGTTTATCATAAGATGAAAGGTGCATTTCTTCGATTTATTATTAATAATTCGATAATGTTTTTCATCCACGGAAATCCCTGCTTTATTAGGCTTTTTTATTATTATTATTATTATTATAAATAGTTTCAGTGTCGGTGTTGTACCTAATGCTACATAATGCTTATAAAATAAGCGTCATTTGATGTTCGTCTCTTTATAAATAACCTACGTATTTGTAAGTGTGGTCTTATTTTATCGACCATGCTTATTTATTTGTAACTTTGTTGGTAAAGGCTGGTTGGTAGACTAAATCGTTCTATGCATTTAAATAATCTATTCCTAAAATCCTGTTGTATTATTGTTTTTATACCCTGATGTTTGCAATGATTGAAAACCTGTCTCGATTTTGATTAGAAAATTAATTAAGTTTAATTTTGGAATACTACACTTCATATTTAAATAAAATGCGTTTGTGTGTGTGTGTGTGTGTGTGTGTGTGTGTGTGTGTGTGTGTGTGTGAGTGTGTGTGTGTGTGTGAGTGTGTGTGGATAAAATGCTAAATAAGATAGCAGTTTTCTCAGTGAATATTTGTGTGTGAAGCGCGTGACGATGAGCGTCTCCAGTGAAGCCGGGCCTGATCATCGACCCCCGGGACCTTGAACTTCACAGAAGCTTTCTGAAGAAATCAGCTGTTCAGTGTGCTGAGATGAAAGCCATATGCCTCTGAGTCATTCACCTCTCTCAATGCATTGTGACAAATGGACACTGCTGAGGTCCAGTCTGACCTATTTTCTCCGCAATAATTACACTGCTGCCCCTTCACATCCCACGTTTGGGCGTAAATAAAAGCCTAAAGATGCTGATTATTTCAGCCCAGTTTATTTTTTACAGTTGCGTTGCAGAATATTCATACTTGTTTCAGATTTTGCGGTCCACGCACACAGCCAAGCCTTTGAAAACTGAAAAATCAGTGCTGTTAGTTGCTCCGCACAATACGAGTTTCACACGTTGTCAGTCTTCCACAGCACTACATTTATTGTCACCTACACTAGATAACACACAGTAATACTATTACCTACTGTATATAAATCGAAACATATGTATTTATTTATTTTAAGTTTGTCCTCTGTCTCTGTGTCCTGTTGGTATTGCATAGCCACACATGACACAAGGCACTTTTTTTTTTTTTTTTTTTTTTACGCATTTCCAAGGTTTGTTTCATAAATGTAAACTGAATCTTAGAGGAGGATTTTTACTTTAACATATGGGTGTTTTTATTGCCAACTCATAGTTTATGAAAAGAGTCATCTGTATAAAATGCACCAATTAAGTTTATTAGATGGAAATATATTTTTCATGATATATATATATCTTAATTGTGCGGGAAGAAAATTAAACAAAATAAGCAGATTAACCGATATTGTGATCACATATTATATTAAATACATTAAAATTACTTAAAACAATTAGAATAAACCTGCAAATCCACCCTTCTTCCTCTATTGACATTATTATTTAATTACATTGTTCTCCTTTGCCCCCTTCTCTTCATGCATAATATGCAAACTAGTGGTTTTCTGTTGCATGCCTCTCTTCACATTCCTGAACAGGCTGCCAGTGGGTAATTAATCCGGTCAATTAAGCAATGATTAAGGCTAATTGGCCCCTAATTGCTTTGGAGAGAATGCGGCTAATTATTACAGGCTAATTGAAAGCCTTTATGTGGCAGGTTGTTGTGTATTCAAAGCAGCCGGCCCTTACAAGCTGCTCTCAGTGGTAAACACCATTCACATTCAAATGAGACTGAAACAAGCAGCCCAGCTATTAGTGTTAGTCACTGCTGTATTAACCTGACGTGTGCTGAGCTGATTTGGTTAATTCTTTTGATGGCACAGTGCCCAGAATAGGGGATAGGAGCCCATATACGATCGGAGACAACACACACACACACACACACACACACACACGATGTTAATTTTCCCTTTAATTAATTAAAAAAAAAACACACAACGTTTTACTCTTTATTTAATATTTTAACATCATTTACAAAATGTAGATTCGAGATATATATGTTTTACTGAATTATTATAATATGATTCCTATTCCCGAAACCAAACAGACAGGAGCCAGTGCTGTTGAATGTCGGTGCATGTGCCGGTGTTACAGCTGCTCAGCGCCGCACCTGTCTGTGAGCTTGGCTCCTCGCGCGCGCGCGCTCGGTGTCGGAGGCGCGGATCTGCTGGTCATGATTAGCGATGCGTGCCATATCTGTGACCCCCCCACCCCACGCCTCTCCCGCGGCACTCATCTGCCCTGTGCAAGATTTGACCTAAAAAACCATTGTGTTGTCTTGACAGGCGGACGTACGCGATACAAAAACGACACAATAAGAGACAAGAAGTGTATATAAAACCGCGCGCGGTTTTGTGTTGGTGACGTCTTGGAACTCTTTTGTTATTCAAAAATAAATTAAAATGTCATTTTAAATGTATCTTCACTATAGAATTTCCTGTTCTATTATGAGCGTTTTACATAACTGAATTTGACTACACACACAAACACACACACACACACACACACACACACACACACACACACACACACACACACACACACACACACATATATATATATATATATATATATATATATATATATATATATATATATATATATGTAGTCTTTATTTAAATTTTTAACGTAAACAACAACAACAAAACTCTAGGTGGTGTAACAGTGCAGAGATCATGATAATTCAGTCGCATTATAATGTTTTGGTTTCTTTGAGTTTTAATAATGCTTTGATATTATATATTTCCCCCATATTGTATATAATTCATAACAATTTAGTTCTGAAATAATAATGTTTCTGAAAAACCTCTGTCAGGCAAATCAAAGTCAGTGTGCCACCATCATGCATTAAGCCATTTTGCTGTCACGTGACAATAAAAACCTAAAACTGATGTGTGTGTGTGTGTGTGTCACCTTTTGTTCAGGAGTAACTGGAGTATAAACATGTTGATTATTAAAAAAATATTAAATAGAATAATATACAGTAGCAGTAGTAGTAATTACGACAAAAATACCTTCAACATTATGTTTGAAAACGTGGATATGAATTCAAAGTGCAAAGAAATATAGTTTTGTTTTTATCTCATAATATGCAGGTGTTCGTGGTATTTAAAGCAAACAAATGAAGTCCAACTGTGGAAAAGAAATCGAGAGATACATTACCATTCATCAAACGGCTGACTGTCATAAAAATACAGACATTCATTTCAGAGGAAGGTATCAGTCGGATTTCAAATAAATCTATTTAAATGGACAATCATGTCCGTATAAAAAAAATTATTTGGGGATTTTTGGGCTGGAGGTGGGGGTAATGAAGGGTAACGCCAAGAGAAAGGTGGGCCTCTCGTTGAATAATCCTAGAAGATAAAGGACTGAATGAACATTTTCCTAGCGGCTCCAAGGTCAAGTCCATGACCCCTGACCCCTGAGTGAGTTCTGTCTGAAGAGGGAGGAGGAGTGTGTGCACGTGTCTGTGTAAGAGGCAGGTGCCGATAAGCTCAGGGACCAGACTGCTGTCTGTCTGTCCAGCTCGCTGTCCTTCTCCCTGTGCCTCTCAGATTGTCTTTAGCGTATACTCCATCTATTATTTATCAGATTCATTAAAAGTTATTTCTGAGCCGTCAGGTCTAGCCATATGACCTATGAAAGGAGGCCTCTAGAGTGTCCAGATTTACTGATGGGGAGCAGTAAAAAAAAAAAAAAAAAAAAAAAAAAAAAAAGGTATATATAGTGCACGCTATAGGACGCTATAGGAGACATAAGAACTGCTCAATATTTTAAAAGAACAATGCCAAAAGCAGACGAATGCTTAATTACAGTCAGCTGCTGCGAGTGGACGGGAAATCTGTTGAGGAGAAAGTAGGAGAGTTCAATTAGCAGGTAGTAAATAAAGATGCGTTTTCGAGGAACGGGGATCTAAAAAGGAAAGAGTTTATGCATTTTCCAGCCATGATCATGGATAATGTTTGTTCTGTTAAAACCAAATAAACCTTTCAGGTCTCTGACTCATTAACCTTTTTTTTTTTTTTTTTTTGAGGTAAAATGCAGATAAAATATGTGTTTGACATGTATAATTATGTATTTATTATATGTAATAGCAAATATAATTATTATAGATAAAGACTGTTGAAATGATTTTAAACATTTGTAAATTAAACAAAAATTACTGGAGTACATTTTACAATAAAATACTATTTCAGCTTTCTACTTTAAAAAAAAAATATATAAAAATGTTTAATATGTTTTTTTTTTGTTTGTTTTTTTTTGGAAATTCTTCGTAATTATTTGTGAAATTTGCAAGCAAATTCTGAGTGAAAATTCTTTCAAAGTAAATCTGTTTCAGTGACCATTTTAAATTGAATATAATTATGCTTACAAAAGCACAAATTACTTTTAGTTATGAATAGGATTTAGCTATTTCAATACTAACATTTAATACTTTTACAACAGCTTGTAATTTTAGTTAATATTAATTCTATACGTTCAATATTCAGCTGACTTTTTATTTTTATTATATTTTTATTAACACTGCTGCATCACATTTGCATTTTAACAGTGTTAACACTTGCATTCTGTTTCATTAAGATTGTACATTATTCATTCATGAGCCCTTAAAATGACCAGTTAACATATACAAACTTATGCTAATTTTGTCAACAAATTAGATTTTTATTTAAATAGCAAAATAAAAAAAAAACAATATTTACATTTACCGCACACTGTTTTGATGCTGAATATTCCACTCTCATATGCAAAAGTGTGAAAAGCAGCCAATCTCAGTAACCTTTTCTGGCGTGATGTGATGTGTGCACACGGACCTCCCAGCTGTGTCCGGAGAAAGGGGGGTTCTGGAGAGAGGAGGGAGGGTCGAGGGGCCGGGCCTGAAAGGTCAGGAGGAGGCAGGAGACAGGCGGACCGGCTGGCTGCCGGGACTTTGAACCTAACAGATGGTGAAGGTTAGGTGACGTCCCCTCGCCTGGCCTTTCCGCAGTAATTGAGGATAATTTGAGTGCCCAAAGAGAGCAGGCCTGTCCACTGTGAGGCCGAGGGAAAGGAGGTGAGGTTAATATGAAAAAGATTTTACATTACCATCAGCTTTCTGTGGCTAGCTGCACTCTCTCCCCGGTCCCAGACCTAATCCTGGCCTCGGGCTGCGAGGATGAAGACTTGTCGCCCTGGGTTGGAGAGTAACACCACGTGCATGAATACATCTCTAGCTTGACACTCCTCTCTGCTCAACTATTAACCAGTGCTCTGCCAGCACTCATTAAGCACTGGCACCCGGACGGCAGGCAGGTTTGCGGCACAAGGTTTTTGGGGGGAGAAATGACACTACCAAGGACAAAAGAGTGAGGGCAAATGTCTTGTGTTTCCCACTGTGAACATGCACCTCTCAGTGTGCCATAAACTGCCTAAGACACATTCAAGGCTTATGCTGAATAATGTGCATAATCGTGCCTTAATGAAAGGTTGTGCATTTAATGCGATTCGTATTTTGCATGCTAATTCTGAATGATAGTATTCTGTTGTATATGGAACAGAAATGCTAATAAGCTATCAAATGTTTGAGAAATGCATGTATAAATGTGGTTAACCCTATAAAGTCTATACCCTCTAATTAACAATATGACCTTAACTATGTTGAAAACCAATTTGCTTTATGCTGTCTGTCATCTGATTGATTGTTATTTTTTGTATTTATTTATTAAATTTTTTAACAGGTAAAATAACTTTTGGTATAATTATACAAAACATCCTCTTTTAGGTTGTTTTTTTTTTTTGCGGTAAAATATTTACTTATTTTTGTGAAGTAAACATAAGATTAGCTTTTATAGTCTTAGACAAATTTAATTAATCTATGTCAAATTCATCAAATATGATCCATCAGGCTTTTAAGGAATGTTTATTTGTTAATCTCCCAATCATTATTGTATTACATTGCATTATACATTTTGCTCCTAAAATAAAAACTAAAGAGCTTTGATCATAAAACTAAGCATTTAAATATCATCTTACGAAACATATTATTGAAAGAAAAAGCAACAGGTTATATGTGTATGCATTTTATGTACAGTGTCTGCTATAGTCATTGATTTACATTACAAGCTATCTGAATACATTATTTTATTTGTATTTTTTTTTGCCATATAAATATCAGCATCTACACTAAATGTAATAGTTTTAGCTCAGTGCTGAGCTCTATATTCTGCTACAGTACATCATATTATGAACCATAAAAGCCTGACATATTAAGTAAGTACACAAAAAATAAATACAAAAAAGTACTTTTTGCAGATTTGTTGTTATAATATATTTTATGTTACATAATATTATTTTTTTCAGAAGTTTCAAAAACTTTACGATTTAGAGATTTAAAGGGTTTTTTGACTATTATTTCATATGTCATGCCTTAAAGAGTAAAAAAAAATTCATGCACAATGTCTTTTCAGATATTCAAATTCACCATCTTTGTACTGATATTCCTATCTGATTCTCATAGCGTGCACAGAGAAATGGTGTAAAATGCAATTGAAGTATATCTGTGTTCCTCTTGAAGCATCTTGTCTACGATAAAGATCAGGGAGCCAAAATAACACGGTGTTCCTCAAGCAGTACTCTGTCAGGGGTGTAACTGAGGGACCAATTCTAGCTGGAAAGTTTCCTCTTTGGTGTGATGAAGTCATTTACAACTATTGATCTGATAGTCAAACTGTGAGCGTTAACCTTAAGAGCCTTGGAGGCAGTTTGTGGGTAAGTGGAGGTGCCCCAGGGACCCCCTTATCAGTGGAAAGTGATCTTATTGAGACACAATAGACAGAGATGTATTTTTAAAATGCTAGCATCGCTCAAACTCCTTTCATAACTCAGTCCATGCTAACGCAAAATGCCAGATGCCACATACTCCTAGGACTGCTGTCATACCTAGTGTGCTGCCTACAGAGTGTTCCAAATCAGTAACTTAAGAGGTCCCACGAACACCTTAGAAGACAGCAGCCTATGTAGACAAAGCAGCAAGGCATCCCAAATTTTCATACAAAGAAAGAAGGTGTTACTTTTATCCTTGCTGTTGCTGTGCACCTCGATTTTCAGACCGATGAACTTTGAAAAAATCCACATGTTTCATAAAGGCGAGGCATAGAGAAAAAACAATAATGTACAGTATGTGGAAAATAATGAAAAAAATATTATTATTTTTTTTACCTTAAAACACATAAACACATTCCATTACACCAAATACACAAAATAATGTTCTTTTTTAGCAAAGTCATAATATATATATATATATATATATATATTTTTTTTTTTTTTTTAAATTTTTTAAATTTTTTTTATTATACTTAAAAGTGTTAGAACTAGTACTTTTTGTGTATTTTTTTTAATATGAATTAATATCAAATTTTATCAGAATTAGTTACCGAATC
Source organism: Carassius auratus (assembly GCF_003368295.1). Taxonomy (NCBI): domain Eukaryota; kingdom Metazoa; phylum Chordata; class Actinopteri; order Cypriniformes; family Cyprinidae; genus Carassius; species Carassius auratus. Next base: position 21,962,513 of record NC_039274.1, read on the forward strand.
TAAATCTAAATCAAATCTGTTACAAAATGATTTGTTCTGTCACAAACCATTTTGACTCAACTGTGTCAGATTCAGAAAATAGGGTGAAAACTTAAATCAAATCAGTCGAAACCCAATCAAAATATCTGACAAAATTTTTTTTTCATGGTTTTAGTGTTGCTGTATTTACTTTATTTTGCCTTTGTAGGGAAGTTCACTATGAGAACATAGACAAAAGTCACAAAATCTAAAGAATTTTATGGTTTCATTAACTAACAGTGGTCAGCTGTGCTTTTGCAGGAGTCTTGGCTTTTTTGTGTGTGTGTGGAGGTTTGTGATCCCAGCCTTCACCAGTGGGTCAGTACGGCTCTCCCCTCAGGCGCTGTCTAGCTGTAGGCTCTCTTAATGGAGCATCTCTACTGTTTCCTCAAGAGCCTGGCCTGTCCTCCTCCCGGGTGTGCTCCAGGAACCTGGCCATTTAGAATGGCTCCGGTGCCATTGACCCCATCTGTGAACACAGCCAGTGAGAGGGTCACTCAGCTCTGGGCTTTACACTTCCTCTTTTAACCTGGAACACACCACCACACCTGTGTGTGTGTGTGTGTGTATGTGCTAGATGCCTCAAACAGCTACTCCTTGGATTATTATTTTTTCTTTCCTTTTCCATTTTCAAGACATTTTTATATCTAGCAGTGTTTTTGTGTTTTAGGTTGACACTGATTTCTTATCTTCTGGCTCCTCGGTTCTGGATCATTCCTGCATGGATAAAATCTAGCCACTGTAGTTAAGCAACATTACAAAATAGTTAGTGATAATTAAAAGTACTTGAGTGAAAGACATGTAGAAGGGTCCAAAATATGTTTTTGCAACAAAACAAGAAAATAATAAAAATGTTACCTATTGCTAATGAAATTGCAAAGACGGTTTATCACTAAAATTGAGTTGTTACTGTTACCGTAAGTATACCTATGGATTTACAAAAGACATTAGTATAAACCACAGATAAAAAGGCCAAACATTGCTCTATCAAATATATTAACTGAATTAAATGTATGTATGTATATATATCCAAAGCAGAAATTGCCAAACAAAAACAAAACAAAAAAGTTTAAAAAGACTCAGAAATGTACATTAATGCAACACACATGTATTTATACTCAATGATCACACTGTAAACTCTGTTCCAATGACCATTGCTTTGATTTTGAGAATTGTGCATGCAGCGAATCAAGTGGAAGTAGCAGACGTTATCGTGCGTGTGTTTTATGTTGGAAGCTGAAGTTGTTCATAGGGGAGGGCCGGAGGTGCGGCTGGCTTCTCTCTGTAATGATCCTCTTATTATTTCACTTTTTCTCTTCAAATGGAGAAAAAGGGCGTTCATCATTCTGTTGACCTGTGAGATCACAGCAGCCAACGCGCCTTTGAAAAGTAAAACTGAACCTCGCTTTTAAATAAGATAAACTGTAAACAAATCCAGGCCAACCCTTTGAAAGGGCTTGCCAAGAGATTTACCTCGCCCTGTGGCAAATAATATTTCTTGAACTGGGTTTAAATTTCAAGTGTCTTGGGCTTAGAGAAACCTGCAACAAAAGAAAATGGGTCTCAGAACAGCAAATATTATCTGCTGCCGGGGCAAAATGTCAAGATTGCATTTTTGTTGTCTCAAATGTAGGAGCAAGGCTGGTGTTTGGCAAATCCCAGAATAAAACTCAATTTATTGCTGTTTATTTGGCTGGAACTGTATGGCTGCTTTTGGCACATTTGTGTGCAATGTACAGAGACAAATGAGTCTGTTTATGCCCTTTTTTGATAAACATGCATCACTTTACCTACAGCTTTTTCATAGCTTAACACAGTTTTTGATTTATCGCATTGAATATCCTGTCATATCTCTTAATGCCATAGATGGCATCAATATTTCCAACTATATGATTTAATAAAGTTCAGTTGCAACATTCTGATTTACATTGTTACTTAGGCACACAATAACACCGCATAGTCTAATCGAATGCAATAAAACCGAAGCAGTTTGCAAATTAGAAGTAATTCTTGTATATTTACATTAGACATTAGTTTCATGAAATGTATTTATCTTGTACCTAACATCCGCGTGCATTGTTGATTCACATTACACTCATTTGTTGCTAATTCAGTTTTATATAAACCATGCATCCATGTGCAGCATCTTGGAAGATTAAAGGAGAGGATGTTATGCGCCCTGAGTTGTGTTGTGTACCTTGTACATTTTGAAGCCAATTACAATGATGACTGCAATAACTGTGTGTCTCATAATAACAGTGCTTGGGCCCCAATAATCATTTTGTCCCTTGATCAGCCTCACAAGGGGCGAAGATGAAAGCACACACGATTATGTATTAGCCTCATCAAGGGTTTGTGTCCGACTCGGCCTATAACAATGCAACAACCCAACTCACCAGACTCAATGTCAGGGCTTCTTGCTTGTCTTTTAAATAAAACATTTGAGGTCAAACAAGTCGAGTACTGTAAGTCATACACGCAAGACAGTTTACTTAATTGAGAACCCCTTTTATAGTAAATTACCAGCCAGAGTGAGTATGCAGAGCACTTGCACTCCTTTGAACTGGTTTTGTGTTTATTTGGAGTATATTCAGTTGAGCTCAATGCTAAGGATTATTTATTTTAATTTCTTCCCCTATTGGCTCCGTATACATAATAGTTACAGTTTCCATTGTTTTTGACTGTAACCTTGTATTCTTATAAGGTTGTTGTCATTTTAGTTAAAAGTAAAATTTTACAAATATCAGTTTCAGTTTCTACTAGCCAACTACTAACTAAAGTAATATAAAATTCAAGCATTACTAAATGCAAGTAAACAGTCAAATAAGAACAAGTTACAAGCTATAGCACACATAAATACAACAGAAAAAAGATACAAATAAAATAAACTGAAATATTACACTGCATTGTCATTTAATCCATGTCAGAATCCATCCTGCTGTGACGAGCTCGAGGATTTAAAGCGGCAGACGCACATGCGCTCAGAATAAACAGACGATATAATTCGCTGGTGTGGACGCTAATATCGTTATCTTTATAGTTAGGTATCGTTCTTGGTGTGAACAGGGCTTTAGCCTTAGTAAACCTACAAAAGTTATTCATTCAAAAACAGTGAGTGATTTCCTCTCTCTTTTTTTTCTTGTATGATTAACGTTAAGGATCTGGACAGCAGCAGGTATTGTCACTTTAAGGCTGTCACTCGTTTACATGACTATAGACTGACGGCTGAAGGTCTGGAGTTCATGGCAGCTTTCATTGGACAAGCCCCCCCCCCCCCCCCCCCCCAATGAGGCCGTTTGACCGACGTGTCAAACAACCAATCACAGTTCGATTCGCTCAGCGTCACCTGGAAATTTCGCCACAATAACAGATTGGTGTATACAACTTTTAGACGTATTTTAAAGATTCTATGCCGCAAACTTTAAATATTTCACAGACTTTTGAAACTCCAGAGTGGCTTTCTTCTTTCATGAGGGGGTTTGGCACCACTGCATCTTTTTTTCCATGTGGAGTGTTAAAGAACACAACACACAATTCTCCTGGAAAACCTGTAGACTTCAACCAATCTGGTGATGACTTCGAAACTCCTGAGGTGTTTCCATTTTGTGTCCCATACGCATCAGACGTTTAGCCAACGGTTCGTGGGCATGACGTCTTAAGATGAAACTAACATGACTCTGATGTGAACATTTTCAACTTTTTGAACAAGTTTCTTTTTTGCGTTTTTCATGTACTGACGACAAAACAACTTAAAATGCTGTATTATGCATGTCAGGCTAGCTGTTGGCGATGTAAAGAAAACACGCAAATAAGTAATCTGCACAACATCACGGTTCGCACATTTTTTGTTTTTGTAATTTATATGGATATGATAGTGGTATCGCTTTCAAAAACGTGCACTTTAAGACCAATTTTCGTTTGCGGAAAGTTTTATTTTTTTAGTGTAAAAAAAATGCCCCCTAAACCCTCATCCATTGATACACATCAGATTTTTTCATAACTACTTGCATTCACTTAATTGACTGTTTTTATGTGAATAATATATGCCTTAAACAGGCATTTTGACATAATTTTGTGCTCATCTGATCATTTAAGTGCAACAAGCTGCATAAAAACAAACAAACAACAACAACAACAACAACAAAAACGTAATTCTTTATTTACTAGCTCTCTGAGTCTGTACTTCGGATGTGAGCACAAAGAAAATCATCCCCCGGGAAGCGTGAGAGTTACAAATTGAGTTCTCTTTCGTATCTTATTGCACTTGAATGTTTTAAAATCACTTAAAAAGGTTAAATGTTGTAAAACTGGAGCTGTAACAGTACCGTAAACTTTCATAAAACGTCTTTCAACCTCGCTCCAGGCCACTGGGCAGTCCTTGTGGTCGAGCCCTGCTTGGTTCAGCCATCAGCATTTCCCCAGCACACAGTGCAGCAGGCCATCAGGAGAGAGGAGAGGCAGTACCCTAACCCAGCTATCAGTATTATATTTTGATTTCTCCCCCCTCTTACTTTAATCCCTCTGATGAAGTCTGGACAGGCAGAGGCATGCTCTCACAGACACCAATTTCAGTACACCATATGCGGCTCGCACGTCTGGCCTCGCGGGGAGAAGAGAGGACAAGAGGAGATGGGCCCTGGTAGGAGCTCTAAAACGCAGCATCAGCTTAGGGGAGATAGGAAGGACCGTAAGACACATGAAGCTGGAATTGGACCGAGGCGTTGGGTGTGGGGTCGGCTGTTTTCACAGCTTCTACATGCTTGAGATAACCCCTTATTCATTCTGTCCATCAAGCCTCCCGTACCTCTATATCCCAAATTTACTGCCTTAATAAAAACATCGCCGGATCCCAAGATTAATTATTGGACAGGGGGCCACGCACACTATCTGCAGGTAAACCAATGAGGCAGGTACTCACACAAAATGGCGGCCAGTCATCTCCCACTCACTGGTCTGCTGGGGCTGCGGAGCCTGTACTCCAGTCATGTGACGTGAGCATGCAATGGAGACGTATAATGTGATGCTGGTGTCGTCCTATCCCGAAATATCTTCCCGGTCTGAGTGCTGCTCCAGAGGAAAATTACATTCTGTGCTCTGTGTTGCACAACATGTTTTCACACTTTAAAACATATCTGCTGTCCATGCAGAGACAAATTCTTTTTTTCTTTTTTTTTTTGGGATGCTGGTGCATTTTATATACATATATATATATATATATATATATATATATGTAGATAGATAGATAGATAGATAGATAGATAGATAGATAGATAGATAGATAGATAGAAATAGCAAATGAAATAGCAAATATTGTAGTATTGTTTGTTGATATTAGAATTGATATATTGATGATGCAAATGTATTGTTTGCATGTTTATAGTGTTGAGTACATATTTTAGTATTGTTTTCTGTTGATCAAAATCGAATATTATTTTCCTGTTGTTGATAGTGTGAAGTAAATATTATTGTACACTTATTGATATCAAGTAAATTTACTACTATTTGCTTATTGATAAAGTAAATATTATAGCATTGCTTTCTTGTTGATAGCGTAAAGTGAATATTTTACTATTGTTTTTTTTTGTTGTTGATATAAAGTAAATATAGCATTGTTTGCTTGTTGTTACAGGACTGTTTGCTTGTTTATAAAGTAAATATTTTGGGACTGTTTTCTTTTCGAGTGTGTAAATATTATAGTATCTGTTTGCTTGTTGATAGTATAAAGTAAATATTTCAGTACTGTCTGCTTGTTTATGATGTAAAGTAAGACACTATACTGTTTTCATGTTGAATATGTAAAGTGAACGGTTTTTCATAAGCTTAAATTACTTAAAAACCTTGTAAATACTAAACATGAAATTCCACTGGTCTAAAATAACCCAGAGAGGCCTCCACATTTCAAATGTCCACCAGACACTATTGATTTGAAATGAAATCATTAGTGTGTTTGCGAATAGCTTCAGTCACTGCTCACAGTTCTCAAGACTGCTGCTAAAAAAGTGTTTGAATAAATATCTAAAGGTTCTAAAATCATGCACGTCAGCATTCGTTTCATATCTCCATGATTGTGTAGAGAAAGGGCACCGCATTCTCGAGAGGAGAGGGAATACCATAAAGCAGGGATGGTTTTGGTTGGGGAGAAAGTAAAATAATTAAATTTTACTCAATAGACCTTGCTCAGTTACATGCAAGGAGAGATCCATAATCCTGTGTGTTCTCTATCTGCCTGCATTTCTAGTTTGCACGCTGCTGACCAAGCAGACTGCTCTTTAAACCATATGCCTGCTTCCCATATACATAATAAATCCATTGCGTTGCACCCCCACCCACACGCACACACACATTCCCCTCAAGCTTTGGTTTGGCTGCGGGGTGATATATGAATTTACCTCAGGAGCAATGCTCTTCATTTGTACCCCTCTCTCTGGCCGGGAGGAACAGAAGAGAAGGTTACATTTAAACAGTGATTGGGGAGTATATAATTAAGGCTTGGAAGGGCAGCTCAGTCTTTTAGGTGTGAATTGAAGGGGAATGAGAATGACTCTGTCTATTAGATGCTCTAAAGTGAAGCCACTGTGCAAGACCGGATCGCACTCCCGGGATTTCGGCTGCGGCCCGTGAAAAACATATTCTGTTCGGAGTGGTTTTAGTAAAAGGAATGAGGAGGTGTGTGTGTGTGTGTGTGTGGTTCATAGTGATTATTCTCTGATTTTACTAGATGGCTTTTGTAGATTATTGCAGGAACCCTCAACATAAATATCTCTCAATATAAATGAAGCGTACAATTACAGGTTCGGGTTGGTGCTTGAAGTCTGAAAATAAATGTATGCTATCAAAAAGACGTTTTCTTGTTTTACATGGCCTAGGTGAATGCAATACAAAAGAGAAGAAGAAAAAAAACAGACTCTACATATTCACTCTCTTCTTCGCTTTCTCCTAAACAGTCAGCCCATCACTCAGGGAAAGCATTATTTCCAGTGTGAAATGTGGCTGGGCAGTGGAGGGGACTTCTTTAATGGTACGTGGAGCAGGCTTAAATGTCTTTCAGATGACAGGGATGGAGCATGCTGGGAGATTGATGACATTTATGGGCACACACACACCTATGCAGTCCTGCCCCCAGCGGGTCCTCGTCGGACCCACATCACCAGCACATTAGGCAGAGGGAAATGTTAAATGCACGTGGGGAAGGAGATGGGAGAAAGGGAAAAAAAGAAAGAAAGAAAGAAAGAAAGAAAGAAAGAAAGAAAGAAAGAAAGAAAGAAAGAAAGAAAGAAAGAAAGAAAGAAGGAAAAAAAAGAAAGAAAGCAGAACCTATTTTGCTACTGACTTGATGCTGAACTTTGATGTTGGACTTCCTTGAATATCTTGCATTGAAATTTTTATGAAACTTAAATGATCAAAAAAAAAAAGAAAAAGTTAGTAAGTAAATAAATAAAAATCAATTTAAAATCTAATGGATACAAACTTTTAGATGTACAGAGGCAAGACCCCAAAAAGAATACAGAGAATTCAGCTGCAAGATGTGTGAATTCTTGACATAAAAAAAATAATAAAATAAAATAAACACACTTTTGCAAACATAATTTTTTTGTACACATTGATGTAGTATTAAACTTATATGTAAAATAACTTCCTATTGACACATGTGGTGAATGTGTATTTATTTTTTTCTAATTTATTGCACCTTAACCCTAGAAAACCATTCTTTCTGATGCTTCTAAAGCTTATTTCAGTCTTGAGTGAGTGAGAAAGAGGAAGAATGAGAGAGAGAGAGAGAGAGTGAACTATTCTGAGAGTGGCCATTCTCACGATTACTGTGAATCTGTTTCCAGTCAGCTCATCTCAGAGCTCACAGCACACAAGCTCATGTTTTTTTATTAAGCCTAATGCAATTTATAATGTGCTCAAATATTATTTGTAAGATCTCTCAAATATTTGTTTTCTCTGTTTCACTCAAGCGTATGCTTCGAAACAATCTGTATTCTTCAGTTTTATTAATGCAAGCTTATATTTGCTTTTTTTTTTGTGAGGCTAAATCTTTCTGTTTCTCAAAATGATTAAATCGATATTTCATCTGTGATATTGATAATATTATTTTAGATATGTTTTACTCTGGGCACTTGACTTTGGGAGGAGAGCACAGATTTAAAAGAGACATCTGTTTGTGTGCGTGAGCCAGAGAAATTGTAAGTGTGCACAGCAGATGCTTCCATGCATTTGTATGGGGGAGTGCAGTCCCTTGCCCCGGCTAGACTTGACCTCTGACCCCCAGCTTTCAGCCAAGCATTGTCACAGAGAAGGTCAAGGCTACTGCACACATGTTCTGTCCAGAACTACTGGAAATCCAGAGCAGAGAGGGAATTATAAAGACCTGGACTTTTGAAAGTTTTCTATATGGGTTCACAGCTCAGAATATAGAGGTCTTTAATATATATACATTTTTTTTATGTGGGGTCTTTCTCCTGTGAAACTGCGTTTAGATGGCATATTGTTTAAGAATAATATCATGAATTATATCACAATATCACAAAACCAGAGACATGCATGACAAAATTTTGGATAAAAAGGAAAGGAAAACAGTTCATTTTTGGGACATTTACACACGTGATCATAATTGTCTGGATCCTTGATAAATACACATATGTATTTTTTATACGTACAGGTATGCATATACAAAATTATTGCACACACACACACACACACACACACACACACACACACACACACACACACACAAATAAAACTGCATAACAATGATGCATCATAAGAAAAAAAAATATATATTTCTCCCCAAAATTTACTTAAAGGATAATGCAAATGGCTTCCCCTCCTGTAATGCACCAGTGTATAAATGTTGTCATTTTGTCACATAAAAAGATTGTTAACATCAGAAAGTGCTCCAGCAATATGCTGTCTTTTGTGTCTGAACGCATCAATCACCCTTATGACACACTGTACACAAAATTGCAGGCTGCGACTAGTCTGTCTATATTTGCAGATGTCAACAATTGTTTACTAAGAATGTTTTTGAGTAAATCAACAAGAATTAGGCGACTGTAGACAAAAATAAAAATAAAATAAAAATAAAACCTGAGAAGCCAGGAGTTTTTCTGAATGCACTTTCGACTAACCAAACCTTATATCAATCAGGACCTCCTCCTCATTTTATATATTTAATAATAAAAAAAAAAAACATTTTACACTAATGATGTGTACTTGCTGTAGTATACACACACACACACACACACACACACACACACACACACACACACACATATATATATATATATATATATATATATATATATATATATATATATATATATATAGTGATGTATCATCGCTGTGGCTTTGGGATTTTGCCACTGATCAAAGCACTACTCCTGTACATTAATAAAGGCTTTTTTTGTGCCAGCTTGATTAGCTATAATGTGCCTGTCTGCTTGTCCATGTCTGACATGATCGTCAGATGTACGAGGCAAGAGGGGGGGTACAGAGAGGGTTGTATTTCAACATTGGTGCCTTTTAAGGGCGCTGGGGCTAGATTTGTATTGATTAGAATTTGATAATGATTCTATTTGCTCTATTAAATTTATATATATTCAAGGGCTCAGTTACACCCAGCTAGAGGGGAAAAAAAAGCGCAAGAAGAAAAACAAATTAGTGTGTGAGGGTGGATTAAGTTGCATGTAATCTTAGAGGAGGGCCATTGGTTAGCATTATAGGAAGTGTCCGTTAAGTTACTAAAAACCAGACACAAAGGCTCGGTGGAAGTGTGTGCGCTGTGGCTACTATTGCATGTGTGACCGCATGGATTTCAGGAAGCCTTTTTTTTTTGTTCTTGTCACACCTATTTCCACGCTCATTTGTGCGAGTTCCAGCATATTTACTCACACACACTCTCTTGTAGTCGCGGAGCTGTGTCAGAAGGCCAATGGGTCACCTGTTATTAACAGACTTGGCACTTGTTGGTACCTTATGGTAGTCAGTGGGCCTGCCGATACCTGTCCACCTCCATCAGCTACAGACAGAGGTCATTATCAGGCTGTGACACGGACCTCTGGGACTGAGCAGACCCCTCAGATCAATGGTCCTCTGGCTGCTACGACCGCCTCTCCTCTCCTCTCCTCTCTCACTCACTCATTCACTCACTCGCAGCCTCTCAAGTCCAAACGTGCTTTCCTGCAAATGACAGATTATTACAGAGAACAGTGTGAAGAAGAATCCCACTAGTGAAGTTCCATACTTTGTAGAAAATTGTTAGTTTTGCCTATTTATGAAATGTTTTATATAACCAAAATTTGAATATTGTTTTTCACTGGGTAGTAAAGTCAAAGAACACATACTGTATAGTGAAGTTTGTTTCATATTATGCATTCATTTTGGTTTATTATAGTTTTGAACGATGTTTTGAAGTGTGACCGTGTAGACAATTTTCTATGATAGAATTTTCTGTTTTGTTTTATTTATTTTATTTTGTAAAAATGTGGTTGCATCACATGACTTGACATTCCAAAGATTTGTTCAATATGACAAATGACTGAAATAATTAAATAAATGTAGAACTCTGAGAAAGAGAGAGAGAGAGAGAAATAAAGGTCACTCAGAAATCGCTAGTAATTAATAAATAATTACAAAGAAATGCCAAGTAAGACACTGAATTCAATGTTTTGTAAAACATGCTCCAATAATCGCATTTATTTGTAATGTTATTTAAAGCTTCAATTGATTTGTACTTATATATTCATTTTTATAGTGATTTTTAATCAGATTATTATGATTAGTATGATATCAGGATAGATGTATCACCCCGATTTTTTTTCACGTAATGGGGTTTTGAAATCTAATTTAAAATCTAATTGTTTTGGTTGAACAAATTTATATATTTATTTATTGTTCTTTTTTATTGCACTATTTTGTATATTTCCTGTAATTCTGTTTGTGTTATTTTATAGTTTAGATGATATTGTTGTTCTAATAAATGTGAGATAGTGATAAAGAATTAGTAGATGTGTCCAAAAATTTCAACTTCTTGTTTTAACAAACAAAACAACTAAAAACGTAACAATTTGTACTTAACACCCGCAAAGATTATTTAGCCCAGGCCATGCATAATTGATTAGCTGTATGATTGCTTGTATGATTATGATGAGTCCTTTTTCTGTGGTTTGAGAGAGAGAGAGCTCAGGGGGCTGTTTAGTGTAATACGATGCTGATATTTTAATTCTGATCTGTGAGAAGAATGACACATATTTGTGTCACTTACTCTTCTCGAGAATGTTTGAGCACACCACTGAAATCACTGCAAGCATTTCGATGAACTAAAAATGTGTCTGTCTCATGTTAGTTTAAAAACAAGATATTTGCAGTGTTATATGTGATTGTGTGGGGCTTAGAAATGAAATTGATGTGATGCAGGTTGTGTGTGTGTGTGTGTGTGTGTGTGTGTGCGGGTGATCATGCATGTCATAATGAACTCTTGAACCCGTGACCCAGACAGAAAAGCCTGAAGTGTGTGAATTGCTGTGGAAAACAGCAGCTAATGACTTAAATGATCTAAATGGTGCACAACACTTATCACATGGATAATAGCATCCAGCATCCCTCTGAATCTGTCATGTATCCTGTTGTTGCATGCATACAGTATGTTGTAACACTTCTGTGTATAATGCATTATGTTTATATAAATAATTGCAAACAAAATTAAAATGCTTTATAAAATTAGCTGGTTGGATATTATGTGTATGAATTCATTATACTTTCTAAAGGTGTAAAAATTAAGTATTATAATGCAGTTGCAATTATTCATGTAATCATGTAATGCATTACAAGGCATAATTGATACATTAAGAATATTTGCATTGCTTTTTTGTTTAAATTTGAGTCTTTAGGCAGCTGCAGTGAGTGTGCATGTAATAGAGAGAGTAGAGGTTCATTTGTGTGTTTTTAACAAGACAAAACCCTATTCACCATGTCCTCCCTAAAAGGGACGCTGAAGGTCCCACACTGCACGTTCCTCCGAAACCAGACCCGATTGAAGTCCGAAAAGCACCATTTATCTTCCAGATGGAATGATTCACAGAATTAAAATTAGAGATTGATGGGAAGAGGTGGACACTGGTTTGATGTCTTCCAGGAGAGACAAAAAAAAAAAAAAAAAAAAAAAAAAAACATAACACTGAGATTCAACAGAGATTCTGTGTTTGTGTGTTCCCATCTCAGATGTAGAAGAAAACCAAACGCAATTCATATTTTCACCTTATGCTCAGTGAAGAAGGAAGACTGGATTCCACTCCTGTGATTCTCTCATCGCTCAGACACAGCCACCTGTCTCTTTCCTACATTCCCTTCCTTTGTCTCCTCAATTATAAGGGTTTTCGTGGGGAGTGGAGAGAGGGAAGAATAAAATGACTGCAGAGGGAAACAGAAGGTGTGAAAGTGAAATGCACAGGAAAAAACAGACGGAAGTAACCAAAAAGAGGAAGTATTGAAAGCAGAGATGTGACCTTTTTGCTGTTTTTCAGTCTTTTGCTCTTCATTCTGCCCCTCTCTGTCTCTCTCTCTCCTCTCTCGCTCATCCAGCACCAGCTATATGTGCTAGTGAAGGAGCCATTTTGAGGGTGTTTTATTCAGTGGTGCGGTGAAGTGCTGGTCATCGGGGCAGGCGTCAGCTGGATCGTGTGTGTGTGTGTGTGTGCGGGGTGGGGGAACGAGGGGCTGCAGGGGTTCAGGATTAGACGGACTCACCCCTGGGTTGGAAAGCTTAAACCGCAAGTTCATCACACCACACAATGAAAAGCTCTTCAGAAAGCCATTGGGGTCTCTGTGACAGGCCGATGACTTGACTCCACAAATCAGTTCTTTTGGACTGATCAGTTAATTCATTTGTTTATTGAGTTGAGTTTTATTAACCGGTTCAAAGTTGCACAGCGGTTGGTCTTTCATAACTCAGGGAGCTTGGGCTTCTCAGTTATGTGTAGGACTCTCAGCCCAATGTCTCATCTGTCTTTCTGTCTCTATCTATGTCACAAAATACTTCACTCTGTGACCCATAACCTCACTGTCCTAATGGGGTCACAGTAAGGCACATGAGTCATTCACTCACAGCCAGAGAGGTGCGTGTGTGTTCTCATTGTCTGGACTATTGAGTCATTCTGCATCACAACCTACACACACACACACACTCATCCTGAGTTTCCCTTCACGTATCGTCTATGCCTTGTACTCACGCCATCACATAAGTCACCGGTCTGCCATTTAAAATGGCTGTAATGTTATGAATGGACGCCACTGCTGAGCATGGGCAGAGGTTGTTCATGGGAAATTGAGTTTTCCAGAAGCACTGTTTAGGCAAATGGCAAGGTCCCAGACTGATACTGTCAGTTTACTATTGTAATTGATCATAATTACTAAATCAAACATATTTAGCCCCATATTCAGCTTATTTCAGTTTTGTAAAAGACAATAGAATACTTTTTAATAAAATAAGAGTATATTATCTTTAATAACTCTGTAAAAGATTTTAGGTCGTTAGTTAAAAAGAGGTGAAAAAAACAAAGGTGGGATTAATGAAAATGCAATTTTGGCCAGAGCAAATTATCTTTTTGAAATGAATCCTTAATATTTTATTATTTCCATATATATTTGATGTGCTCTTTGCATTTTTGCAAATATAATGTATCCGTCCAGATTCATTTCGCCCACACCGCCTTGATGAGTACTTCAGATGTGAATTAAAGCACTCCATTTTTAGGGAGAAAATGAGTAATAATTCAGAACTATTAATAATATATAATCATAATGCTATTCAGGAGAATTGAAAGTTCAAAAACAGCAGGAAAGAACAGAAGCAATGACAGAAAGAGCAGAGAGGATCCCGACTGGAGTTGTGTCATGTTAAGTGTTTTGGCGAGTCTGCATGAGTGTGGTTTAGGACCGGTTGAGTTTTGGAGCAGGTAATTGTGTGGAGGGGGGGTTGGTTAGTCATTTATAGTGTGCCAGACGAGCTCGACTCTGAGAAAGCTAATTGAGAATGAGTGTTAACAGGTTTCCCCCCCACCTCGTCAGCTCGGCCAGTCATACTTAACCCATTTAAAAGTCCCTGCCAACACGGGCACCCTTATTAATATTAATTATCCTTCGTGTTAATTTTAGCCCGTCCATATCTCTGTGGGCTTGTAAAATGTTGAAGATGACAGGACTACCGAGGGAATCACGAATATCCTCCATCACATTCCATCTTTCCTTGTCATTCTTGGAAAAAGTATTTTTTAGTTCTTTCTTTCTTTCTTTCTTTCTTTCTTTCTTTCTTTCTTTCTTTCTTTCTTTCTTTCTTTCTTTCTTTCTTTCTCACTTGAATCATCTCTGTAAAACTAATGTGTAATAATTTGGATGATTATGAGTGTATTAGAATGATTGAGTTGTAATAGTACCTGTTCTAAGCCTTAATGGTTGTGCTATTTCCTCCGGAGCCTCATCTTACCCCCACACAATGGCTTTCTGAACTTCACCAGAGTGAGCCGTTCCAATAGTTTGTGGAAAGGCAGGAACCGAAGCGGGTTTCTATATATAAACTATGTTTTAACTTAAATTTTCCTTGTTATGTGAGGTGTGCCAGTGGTTGGTATGACGTCTAATGTCTGAGTTTTGAAGTATGGGGCTTGTGGTCATGTCCAAGCTTGATTGAAATGTGAATTGCTTCAGTGTGTTATTATGTGTTTCCACCAACTGCTGTTTTTGGCCTGAAGTCTACAGAGACCTGTGGCATTACTTGGTAAGAATTGCTTAAACTGGTTCCCGACTAGTTCATGAAAATGCAACTTTATCTAATGCAAACTTTTCCTTGAAAACGATATGTTGTATGTAGATATAAAAATTTACATTTTTGTTGACTTTTCTATGCAAAATTTTGATACTATGTTGGGTCACAACTTGTCTCCCTTTCCGACCTATCCATTTCAGGTCTTGAAGCCTTTACTAAAGAGCAAACGAGTTGATTCAGATTAGTTTGATTAGGAAGACTTTGAAAATGTGTACCATATTTTCCATAAAAGAAATCATACAAAGATAAAATGTAATTGTTGATAGAAAAATAAATAAGTCGCATCAGTGTTTGAGGCACAATTTCTATTACGTTTAGAAATAATGTTAAATTTGGTAAAACATGTTTTTGTTTGGTTCCATTCACACCACAATTGATTTAAATCTAATTATATTCAGAAATGTAAAATACAAGTATGAAAATAAATAAATAATGGCATTCATTACAAACAACATTCATTGTTTATATATATATATATATATATATATATATATATATATATATATATATATATATATATATATATACCAGTGTGTTTGAAATACACACAAAAAAAAAAATGGGTCAAAATGGGTTTTGTGTGTTTGACGTCAATTGCATTATATAAAATCACATCACGTTTCAGTTGATAAAAAGGGACTCATATACAGTTAAAATGCGGTTTGTTTGGTGTGTCTCTAGGAACAGGATTGGGAAATGTTGTACTGAATAAATTTTTGCTCTTACTTAAAATAAAAAAAAAAAAAAAATCTTTAGTGAAGTTGTAGAAGAACTATGTATGTGTATATATATATATATATATATATATATATATATATATATATATATATATATATATATATATATATATATATACACAAATATATAAATACGTTTTATGAACTAATATATATATATATATATATATATATATATATATATATATATATATATATATATATATATATATATATATATATATATATATATATATATATATATTTTTTTTTTTATTTATTTACTTATTTATTTATTTTCCTGTATTATTTGTTTTATACTTCCAGCTTTTGTATCTCAGGCTGTCTTGCATGAAAGTGTGGACATATTTGATAACATTATTCTCAATTTTAGATGTAGGCAGTAACACACTCTCGCATACAGACACACGTGCACACACGCACACAATGAATTGAAGTCATTTTGAAGAAAAATGAGAGGCAGGGTGATTTTGGACAGCTTGGAGAAGCTGCCAGTGATGTCATTAAGAGACACCAGCCTGATAAGGCATGCGGACTGGCTGAATAAATAAATAAATTAAATTAATACCTTATATATTCTTTTCACCTCCCTCTAGGCCTCGCTCACCAAATCATGACCACTGGCTATATCTCAAACCCCCTACCCACAATAAACCCCTCGCACCTTTGACCCTGCACCCCCCTTCAACTCCAGCTCTGATTCTCCACCCCCATTTTCCATCTATCTGTGTGTGCAGAGCTGGGGGGGGGGGAGAGGGTTACTGAATGCGGCTCAGCAATAAATAATAAATTTGACTAATACACACTCAGTCTGAGTCACAATTTAACGCACCCGTCTGGCCCCTCCACGCATCCCACCGAGACAAGCAGCCGAGGAACTGAATCCAAAAGCGGATCAACCTAGTAGATTGGGTGCAATTCCTTGTCAAAATCATCTTCCGAACACTTAGAAAGGAAAGAAAGCTCCGCTTTGTTTATTCTCACACTGGCTACCAGCTTCACCAAAGGTACGGAGATCTCAGCGCACTTCGGTTGTGTGAACTCCCGAGCCGGCGTCTACCTCTCCAGCCAGCCAGCGACTAGGAGAGCATACCAGTGTTTGTGTATGTGTATGTGCGGGAGGGAGAAAAAGAGAGAGAGACACACACAGAGAGGGAGAGAGTGGGGGTATTATGCACTCTAGATGTTGGCTCTTGCTTTAAGCAGCCTGCCTGCAAGCCCAGGTACAGCGCGCCGGCTCTCTAAATAAGCAGCACATTCAGGAACCCCATCAGGACAGTAGGCAGGGCTGCAGCCTGGGTGTGAAATCACACTAATGCGCCCGCTCTAGTCTGGTTGAGCAGGATCACTCACTTTCTCTCTCACTCACACACTACCGTTCCTCTACTACTGTAGCCCCAGCTCCAGCAGCCAGAAGACAAGTGTGGATTGGACGTCAAGGAGGGCAAGGAAGAAAGGAAGGAGGCAAAAAAAAGAGAGATAGAAAGGTCAGTACACTGCTTTCTGCTCTTTGGAGTGCAGTTCCACTCTCTCTCCCTGTGTGTGTGTGTGTGTGTGTGTGTGTGTGTGCGGTGGAGCTGGGACTGCTGTGTGGTGTTGGCTGAAAGTATTGATTGTAAGTGAGTTTGTGGGGAGTGCACGCTTGTTTCGTCCTGCCAGGTGCAAGCGTTGGCTTGTTGGGGGACTCTGGATTCGGGAGTAGGCCAAGTGTCTTGACTGGTGTGTGTGAGTTCACAGGTGCCATGTCAAAGGTTTTATGTGTGTGAAAGCCCGAGTCGCCTCGCGTTTGCACCGCTATAGATCTGATTGAATCAGAAACGGGGTGTGCATGTGTCTCAATTGCTGTGTGACGGGGGTGTCAGGGTCTATATTTAGGAACTGGATGGGCTGGCTCACTGGTCAGATAAAAAGATTTGAGGTGGGAGGGGTGGGGGGTCCAGCAAAATATATATGAAGTCGTTTTGTCACCATTTGAGTCATAGTGATGCGTCTGCGTGACGGACAGCCGTACCGTACGCAAGACTTACGTACACCACACTGACATATTACTCACGGGGGTCACTGCACTCATGACCCGAATGCACGTGAGGGTGAACCCCCCCGTCAATGAGGAACACTTCTGATGCACTCAAGTCATGTGCGGCAAAAACTAATATTTACAAATTGAACACACATGAACGTCACCACAAAGTGAAACTCAGATTTTTTTTTTCCAAGGTGCTTTTCAGTGAGAAAACATGCTCGACGCAACAGATTCGGCATCTGTATTCATCTTACTTTTGTTCAAATGTAATTGTAAATGTAATTAAACATTTTTGCATGTACAATAAAACTGAAATCTAAGTTGCATGTGCAAAATACCAAAGTATCGTACAATTACGGTAGAATAAATAATGATTCAATTTACAGTACCTTCATAAATTAACAAAAACACAAAGCTAATAAAAAAATGTAACACCCAATACACATTCATTATTCATCTTTTTTTTTTTTAGAAGTAGAGTGTGGAGGAAATGTTATTTTTATCTAAATTATTATTATTAATTTCATAAATATTATCTGCTTGCCTATACTAAAGAGTGTTCTTTAGACGGTATCTGAGTGTTTCAGTTTGCTTCAGTATGCTTGAGGTTTTGATGAGCTGAGAGATAACAGGACATCTATTTAATGTGTGTGTGCGTGTGTGTGTGTGCAAGACAAGTGTGAGATGAGAAATACTATTTTATAGCTTCTTAGAAGAAGATTGAATCTCACTTAGAAATGCATCTAGGGGGGACATAGCTGGACACCTTAAATGGACACATATCTTGAGTATGCATTATGACTGGATGAGACAGAAGCATCCTGATTTGATTTGGGTATAAATATTTGGGTGAAGGTGTTTTCCTCTTGGCCGCACTCATGCAGTCACCTTGGATGACTGTGGAACTTTTCTCGCAAGAAAATAATTATTCAAAAGACTTTTATTGTTTGTCATACCTTTATTGAAATAGAAAACTGGCATGACATAGTTAAAAAGTCCTTTGAATTTTATGTAGAAAAGGTATGTCACCATCTTGCTCCGACCAAAGTGACTTGAACACACCGGACATTGTCATTACATCTTGCCAGTTTGTAAATACGAAGGGAGACTTGAATGCACTATTTCACCCTTGAATATGAATTCTGCTTACCATTAATTACAGGCTTATGAACATTTTGTAAACAAGATTTGCATTTGTATATTTGATGATTGTAATAATTCTATTTTGTATGTTTATTATATAATTTAGATTAGTAATTGCAATGTTTGACAGGAAGATGTTCAAAATGACTTTAGCAATGTTGTGTCGTGCTGATGTCACAGAGGTGGTCTCAGTACAGGCCCCTTTTCTTATGGTTCATGTCAACATTCAGATTCCTCGTGCCCCACACGCAATGTTGTGAGAAACAGGAAAAGGCAAGATTTACCAAATTGTTGGCAACACTAAAGACATCAACACGCACATTTCAGCCATCTATCATGGCTGTCGCTGCTATTCCGTGGCGACAGTGATTTATTCCAGCATGGGAGCCCATTTGAGCTGTGATGGAGAAATAAGCAGCACCCTGTCTGGGTGGAGGACTGAATGCTCACAAACACCCTCTGAACACAATAGCACACACCATGACGAGATGCACCTTGGCACGACTTCTTTAGCTCATGCTAAATGCTACAGAAGATTTAGTCAGTATTAAAATGTTTTAAGCATCAGGGAATATGCAGAAGCAGTATCAAGTGATTTTTTTTAAATATTTTGTCTTATTTAGTTTAGATGTTAACACCAGCTGTACTGTAAAATTGCAACCATATGCTACATATGTGAGACGCAAAAAAGGAAATAATTCTGCTTCCAAACCACACGGTGTGCTGTGCTGCATCTTCTTTCCTCTAGACGGAGATATTCAAAGGACAAGTGCATTCACACACACACACACACACACAGAAAGAGAGACACACATAAACACTCTGAAACGGTGGCTCAGTTTTACTAGCGAGAGGACAGCATGATTTGGATTTAACAGCATGTGTATGTGTGTATGTGTGTGTGTGTGTGTGTGTGTGTGTGTGTGTGTGTGTGTGTGTGTGTGTGTGTGTGTAGCATGATGTGCCGACGAGCTCTGATTTTCATCCAGTCGAGTGTATGTGTGCATTATCATCTGGCTGTTTTAAGATAATAAATTCTTCACGTCTCCTACTCTACAGGCAGATTCATTAGAATGAACATGCACACATTCATACACAAATGTGCAAGCACTTCATATTTAAGATACCTAAGCCCTGCACAAATGGATCTATATATATATATATATATATATATATATATATATATATATATATATATATATATATATAGCTTTTGATTTTCATCAAATAACTTGTGTATGTGTCATTTTCAATGTGTGCCTGTTTTAGGGACCAGCTTTTTGTTTGCATGTGTATTAGATGTGTAAATGTAGACATTTACATGCATTTCTAGGTATGTGCATCAACCAAGTGTCTAACTGTGTGATTTGTTTGGTGGTCCATGTAAAACTATATATTTTTCACAATATCCTGTAATGTAATAATAAAATAAGACCCAAAATCGTATTTAAATACACATTCTAATTGTATATATATATATATATGTGTGTGTGTGTGTGGCCAGCCTCTATCCCGTCTTATCGTCTGGGAAAGGCTGAAGATGCTCTATTCATGTGCTGTAGTTCATATGCTGGCCCTTTTGAATGGTGAACTGAAGCTTGAGCTGCTAATTCAAAACGTATTCACTGTAAACATCACATTGACATTGTATATATTAGTTACTGTCTCTATGTGTTATTTTTGCTCGCAGTTGTGGTGAAGTAATGGTGACCACAATGGCAACAAAGATATTCTTATAGAGAAATAACAAATGTGGCTCAATTTTGGCTGAACATCCACAATTCAAATTCGTTGATTTTTTTTATTTATATAGTTAAAATTTTAATAATAAATAATAAAAATTATTATATTTAAAGAATTTGCCATATTTTGTCATGATTAATTAACCTCAGTTATAACCTATTTATGTATTTTTATGTCTAAATGAATATGCTACTTGCTTCTGTGAAATTACCTTCAAAATTAATTTGCTGTATTTGGTAACATGATAAACAATAATGTAATTTAATAAACAAATTAATATATTTTTGTAGACATAAATGTTGAATTTATATATGTATAATCAATTAATAATCTAATAATTCCTCATGTAAACCTAAACATACTATTTAAATCCTTTTGTAGCATTTAAAATATCTTCTTAAA